>NW_016218704.1:0-1574 GCF_001687245.7 Rhagoletis zephyria | reverse complement strand
GCAGTTGAAAATCCATTGAATGTTACGGCGTGTCATTTCACCTTCGATATGGCTGAAGTCGAATATTTGCGTTTTTTAGTATTTTCTGTGCTCCCACGAAGTTCGTGCCGTTATCGCTCCGGATTCTTATTGGAACTGCTCGACGGTTGACGAAGTTTCGCAAGCACAATATAAAGGCGTCAGTTGATAGCTCCGGGGCAACTTCCAGGTGGACCGCTCGCGTTGTAAGGCACGTGAATAACGCGACCCATCTCTTCTCTCTTCTTCGACCAATTGCGACAAAAAATGGGCCGCAGTAGTCGACTCCAGCGTAGGAAAAAGGGCGAACATATGGCGTGAGGCGGTCTTCTGGTAACTGCCCATAAGCGGTACGGATGGCTTGGCGGTGCTATATATGCACACTGGGCATTCTCTTTTGACTGATTTGAGCAAGTCTAGAGCGCGAGTGACCCAAAATTTCTGACGCATCTCATTCACTGTTAGGCGATCGTTTTGATGATGTAGCTGGCAGTGGTAGTACCTCACAACAAGACGTGTTAGATGATTTTTCTGAGGAAGAATCACCGGGCGTCGAGCAGTGATAGGCAGACAATAAGCGGCGTCGATCCTACCATTCACCTTCAGCAGACTATCGGTGTCTATAAACGGCGTCAGTTGATACAGACGGTGAGATTTTGGCAGCGACCCTTTCTTTTTGATGATGTTGATTTCGTAGGCCAATGACTCGAATTGTGCCCTTCGAATAATTGATTTCTCGGCATCGGCAAGCTCCATGACGTTCAGTTCGCCTTGTCGGCGAACACCAGGCTTGATGTTGTGAAGAAAGCGAAATACCCAAGCCACGACTCTTTTAACCCTCAAAAAAGATGAAAAGTTAGTAAAGCTTATTGGATACTTGCCTGCTTTTGCTAGAATTATGACGCGCTTCGCAATTTCTTCAGTACTGCAGTGCTCAGACGTCAGCTCTGGTATCTCTTGCGGCCACTGCGTTGAGTCTTTTTGTAGAAAATCAGGACCATTAACCCATCTTGACTTTGGATCGAGCTCAAACGATGTGCGGAATCGCGTCGCCTCATCTGCCACGTTTAACGACGTCGGAATCCAGCGCCATTGATTTGCTGATGTAACGCTTAGAATTTCAGCTACACGAAACGCGACAAACTGCTTGTAATTTCGACTCGTGGAACGAATCCAAAGGATGGCGGTTTTGCTGTCGCTCCAAAACGTCGTACTGGTTACACGGAAATCGTGGCAACATTCGAGTGATTATTTTAAGCGGCAACCCAAAACGGCAGCTTGCAGCTCCAAGCGTGGTATCGTCATACCTTTCAATGGTGCGCATCTTGATTTCGCGCTCACTAAAGCGACGTCGATTTTATTTCCTTTCCTTACGCGGAGATACGCGACAGCAGAATAAGCACAAGAGCTAGCGTCAACGAAGATATGCAGCTGTATTTCATCGGCGACAGGCAGGATTGACGAATAACAACGAGGCACCGCAAAATTCTTCACCGATTGGAAATTACTCCACCACGTTAACCATCGTTCAACTAACGGCTGAGGCACAGCTTCAT
>NW_016218702.1:0-1574 GCF_001687245.7 Rhagoletis zephyria | reverse complement strand
TTTAGTTTTGCTCGACATAATTTTCTTAATTTTAAGAGCAAAAATTGTGCAATACTAAACACTATATGGTAACAAGAATGATGTAATACAAGATTCGGCATTCCCGGCGACGATGAAATCTCTCAAGTAAAACTAAACAAAGCCGAATTGGAGGATAAAATAAACTGTAAAATAGTAAATTTTCTCAGTAATAAATTTTTCGACAGAAAACGTGGTTTTATTGTGTTAAATTGCAAAGTGTATGATTTATAAAAAGAATTAATAGCGAAAATGTTAAAAAAGCGTTTTTTGTGAAAGTATTAGCAAATTTAAGTGCATCTAAAGTTTTTGAGGCGTTGTTTACTTTTACTTGAGAATTGTCAAAATCGGAAAATCCCAATTAGCTGTTTCTGGAAGGTGCCACATTTGTTCGCTACTTCGTGATGTGATAAAAAGAAAAGATGACAGCACTCCACAAGGTTGCAGAAATTTCTTAAAATATGTTCGAACAATATCTTGATATGGAAGGACCTGCTATACACTGTCAAGGAAAAAATTTGTCAAAATTCAACGCAATTTTTAGCAACTTCAATCTTGCACTTTATTATACTAAAATTACATTTTTTTTAGAGTCTAATTAAAAAGATTGCAATTTAGGTGAAACCTTGCAGAATTTTTTTAATTTTTGTACAAAGTTTGATCCAAACACAGAGATCTACCACATTTTTTTGAAATGTACCACATTTTTTTCCAAATTCTACCACACAAAATTTTTTTAAAGTCCGATCACTGATTGGAATAGCTTCCTTTAATTAAATCGTTATCTAGTAATTTATTAAATTGGCGATTTATCTCTTCACGTTGGGAATGTGGCAGACGGTAGTTTTTTACATATACCGGGTCAGTCAGTCAACCTAAGTTTCTGTTCGTAAAAATTGTGTAATGTCATTTTGTCATTGTCAAGAAAATGTCGGCATATTTTATGCAAAGTTCAAGTAAATTGCTGTTGGCTTCTGTAGGGATTTGGTTTTTCAAAATATTTGTTAATTCGTTCGTTCGTGAGTCTTCCGTCTTGGTCTTATTAACTGAGTAAACTTGATAGTCAGAATGTTTTTCAGTCCGAATATTTACATTCTTTACATGTTTTATGTCATCTGTGGTATTTATGATTTTGATAATTGGGTTACTGCTATTAACTATGCATCTTGCTGTGAATACACCGTGTTCAACTTCTTGCGATTCTACAAAAAGCGGATCTGGCGAATGGCCTAAATCGAAAATTCGATAAACGTCGCATCTGGGTGGTATGATACAAGTGTCGCTTTCGGTTCAGTGTAGGATTGGTATCGCGACTTTTTCATTGCCTACCCAGAAGGAAATACAATTGCTTGAATAGCTAATAACGCACTTGTTAATTTTAAAGAAATCTTTACCGATTATACCGTCAGATAGTATGTTAAAGTCATGTACATGTAAAGTATGTTTAATGTAAAAATCAGTAAAAGTCAAGTTTACGGTAAATGTACCTAAAGTAGAAACAGTTATAGAAGTGACACCGGTAATGTTAATTATATCGTTCGTATTTATAGAAAAAT
>NW_016218701.1:0-1574 GCF_001687245.7 Rhagoletis zephyria | reverse complement strand
TTCGAATAATTCGGTTAATCGATTAACCGAATTGCCCGAGCTCTAGTAAGTATGTAATGTACATAAATATTTACATTCAAAACAAATCGTGGACATAACCGCTTAAACCAATAAAGAATTGGGACAAAGCCAACAGTTGGTACCAACAGCCCAAAAGACATCGCAGAGGACAGGTAAAAACAATTGCAATGCGCCAGCGCCAAAAATGGCATAGAAGAAGGCTGAAAAAGAATTTGGTGTTACGCTTTGACAGCAGTTCNGTTTTGTACCGACTCAATCAGAACCGCAAATCGCATAACAGATTAAGGCAACTAAGCGTTTGTGGTTGTGTTTGCGGTTGAGCGGCGGAAATCCGCGGACGTGCGTTAATTTTTGAAAAACGTAGCGCACCTTGTGCCGGTAAATGCTATTACATGAATGCACACATATCTATGTGATTGTTTATTGGCGTTTTGTAAGCCTGATTTGTAGTTTGTTTTGACGTTACTGTGCGCTGCGGTGACGTTGGTGACATTGCTTGCGAGTGTTGTGGTTATTAAATTGTAGCTGATTGATAGGGTGCCGTCGCCCCCCATTCACGTTGTGACGCATGCGCTTTTATACATTTTCGGTACGGCCTTCTCTCTGGATTGCCTTTTGAGTTGCATATTTTTTACCATTCAAAAGAAATGTAGTGGACAACATTTTTTGTTTGCCTTTTTTGTGCAGAGTGGTTGCTTAGACGTAAAAGGGCATCAGGCAATAACTCATTGAGGTCACTTTACATACTCGTATCTACTTTAAAACAATTGTGGAATAACTAATTGAATATTGGCAAAACATGTTTTTTTTTTTGTTTTCTTTTCAATAAGAACCTCCTAGTTAGTGTTGGAGTTAAGGGCATTACGCATTTTTGTTGATTAAAACAATTATGAGCTAGGCGTTCAATGGGCTCGTTTTGCTTGTCATAAAATAATAAAGTAGAGGCCAAGGCGGCAATCTGTCATCGGCAATTTTAAAGTTTTTGTTTCGAAATTTTAATAGGATGCTAAAATTCCAACGAGTTTTTAATTTAATGGGTAAATAAATTTAACAAACTGTTGGGCTTTTAAATCAATTCGATTGTGCACTGAAGCAGTTGAGCATTTGCTGAATTTATAACCTTCTCTTGACATTTTACAATTGATGGGTTGAGAATTTTCTAGCACAGAAAAAAGAAAATTGAAGAGTTATACTTTCTTTTGCCAAAACGTCCTGTTTTTTGAGGAAATACAATTATAATATAATTTAAATTAACAGTATCAAACTAAGTCCCCATGTTCGTGCTGTCCTGATTAAGCTAAATGCTAATTCCGTAAGAGAGGTAAAGAAAGGCGTACCTAAACAGCCTGCTCTCCTCTTGGCCAAAGCTGGGCAACTACAGAAGAAGTGCTCTACGGTTCCTTCCTCTTCCTCATCTCTGCAACTTCTTCAATATTCGTGGGAGAATATTCCTAGTCTTGAAGAGTGCCTGCTAAATAGCTAATGACCGGTTACACATGCCGCGACCTTCGCAATATCCTCTCTTGAGAGGCTGAGCAACTCTTTCGTCTTTT
>NW_016218700.1:0-1574 GCF_001687245.7 Rhagoletis zephyria | reverse complement strand
AAAAAAAAAATGGGGAAAAAATAAGAAACTCATCAAAAAAAGTGTAGTATGTATCGTACAAATGCCACGAACTCATAAATCAATTTGGTCGATACCAAATGTTGGGAAAGGTTGCTAGCCTCCTATTGTGTGGTATATAAATTTGTAGATAAATGTGGTGTAATGACTTTGCTGAACTGCAGGCTGTCCATCGTGGACATATTTTGCAAGAAATATATATATTTTTAATTTTATCGCATAACAACACTAATATATGTTTTAGTTTGAAATAATGTCGCTAAAGATAAGGTATTTTTTGATAATAGAGTGGCGGCATACAAAAAAACACAAAAATAAAAAATAAATATATTTTTTTAATTTGAAGTAATGTTTTTGAAACCTCTTGAAGATCTATTTTTGTGTTTAAAATCAGAATGTAACTGAGGTTAACCCTTTTTTTTTTGATAAAGGAGAATCAGCATAAAAAAATTTAAACAAAACATGTTTTAACAAAACAATAAAAAATATAACAAAATATATTACCTAAGATTACAAGAAAAAACATTAAAAATATAGAAATACATACTATACAATCTGTAGTATACATGTGTACATACATGCAATAAATTTGCATTTACTAATTTACGTCAACTATTCCATGCAAATTTTAATTTCAGTGGCGAATAAATTTGAAGAGATATTACAATTTTCATTATTTTTAATTTTACTGCAACTACATAGTTAAGAATAGAAATTTAATTTTAACTAAAAATGCGATTTTTTTGACCGAAGAAGCGAAACGTGTATGTACCAAAAATGTCGCATACATATGTACATAACTACTCCTTCCCTGACTTTGTACGATATATCGTACAAATTTAAATTATTTTATTATTGTTTTAGACAAAATAGTCGTGACAAATTGAGTTTTTATTTTTTTGAATGACTAGTTTAGAAAATGCTAACAAAGGGTTGAGGCTTTATGAAACAGAAGATGGAAAATCCCTGAATCATTAGCCAGTGTTAACTAAAGGTAAACAAATAATTTTGGTTTTAGTTTAGTTTTAATTAAATGAATTTACGGAATCGGATCGAAGCGATAAGATTTAAAGTCTGCGGGTGTTCATTAAAACCGTTTTGAAATGCCGCACCCTTGAAAGCATGGATTCGCATAAATCTTGTCGGACGTCCGAACATGGATCTATTTATTGATGTTTAAATAGTTGAAATCCAAGGCAATTGAAAGAATGTCAGTCATCTATTGAGGAGTTGTTTTGAATAGCTGATTTCGAATATACAGTGACTCACACAAGCGTTCAAATTGTTTTTTTTTTATGTTTGCAATGTTTTTGAAGTAAAATATTTTGTAGTTTTTTATAAAAACTAGAGTTCATTTTATAAAAAAAAACTGTAAAGTTGGGTTTCAAACATAGAAAACTCTGCACAACGTCGCCAGCCAAACAAAGGTTGATTAAAAATCAGCGCAAATTTTAGCACCTTCAAGCGTTGATTTTATTACACTAAAATTTTGTGGGCTATAAAACCGGCAATTTTTGGATAAAAAAGACAAAAAAATTATTGAGTTTTTGTTAAAA
>NW_016218699.1:0-1574 GCF_001687245.7 Rhagoletis zephyria | reverse complement strand
CTCTCAACACTCATTTGTGTGGCACTTTTCCGTACTTTAGAAGGTGTGTATAATTGCAACGAGAGGGGTGTAAGTTCAGATTAATGGTAATGGAAATTAATATATTTTAATAACGCTCACTGTGGTTTAGTGGTTAGCAGTGCGTGCTACTCTTCCGAAAAGCCTGGGTTCGAGCCCAGTTTCCGACATCACTAGCTATTAGAGCAAACTGTACGCCAAACCCTAGCGTGATTTGTAATTAGTCAAAATCCAAATCCAAAAATAAAATTGTTTTCTGAATTGAAAATTGTATTAAATTCTAAATATTTAATAGCTAGTAATTTTTAAGCAAAAAACAAAAACCGACTTCAATTCTCATATAAAGATTTAAGATTATCGTTAAACCAAATTAGTATGGGACTACCTGTGAGGTAAAACCATTCCTTTAAAAATAGAATAGAAATCGGTTAACGTGGTCCAAAGTTATGCGGTAACATACATAAAAGTGAAGACAGTTAAAAATGTATTATTTCTTCGCCAAATCAAATCATGAATAAAATTTATTTATTTTATTTTTTGTCAACCAAATAAAAAATTTCCACAAAGCCTTAACTGCAGCTTATGTCAATTGTAAATATTCAACAGATTACAACTCCAAGGAAGTAGTTTCTCATATTAAGTACAAGCTAACGAAAGGAAAAAATTAAAAATCAAAAAACAAACCTTGCCGATCACCTCTAGTAAAAAAATTATGGAAAATTATCTGAGCTCTTGACTGCGGTTAAGCGTTTGGTGGAAATGGGGTATTAGTTTTCCGAAAAAATCAATTTGATTTTTTGATTTTCCAACTAAAAGCACTTTTTTGTTGAAATTCAAGCGTTTTTCCGATATGGCAAATTTGATGCAGTTCAACATAGCTCCTTTAAATAAACCGAACTGTATCAAAATTGTAATATTGAAAAAAAAAAAAAAANATTAATTTGGTTGGTGCATTAAATAACAAATCAAATAGATTTCTTAGTTAGTAGTTGAGAATCGGAGTTTTAGCATAAATGAGGGTATTTTCTGCAGCTCATATTTTTTATCTATCATGCAAGGTATATTAGTATTCGTTATTTATATGTATATACGTAAATTATTTTATATAAACGTATACTTTTTAATTTCCTCTATAAATCATTCTTAATTTGTTTTACATTTGGAAATAAAGAAAGCATAAAACTATTTTTAATTAAACCAAAACTAACTTTGTTGCCGCGACTAAAAGGTCATCAAGCCCAACCCAAATAAAAGTACGAATATGTACCCCGCATATACACATAAATATATTACATAAGTATGTACGAATATACAGTACATACATATTTATAAAGATCTAAGCGAAAATTTTCGAAAACCACCACAAAATTGTAATAAAATATAATTCATGCGGGGAGCTTTTACTATTGAAATATATGCAAATGTGAAAAATGTGATAATGTTTTGACCACGCAGAAACGGCATATAAACTTAATAGAAGAATTGCTTTAAAAATAATAAATATTATTATGTATTAAAGGTCTGCAAATATACCAGCAGAAATACTCTTCACATGT
>NW_016218698.1:0-1574 GCF_001687245.7 Rhagoletis zephyria | reverse complement strand
AAATATCCAATTACGAGCTTGTTTACGATGATTTTGCTGGCTGGGATATTTCTCTTGCCTGATTCTCTTAAATTGAATTTTATTTTTTTAAACAGGTGGCTGTCGTGAAGTTAAGAACCAAGGCTTTTCAAAACCATTTCGATTGATATCCATTGTGTAATAATTTATTTATTTTTTTAAATAGTTTGAATATAATTTTATAAAATTTGGCAAGCCTTTTCAAAAAAGTAAAACCTTATTTTACCTTCTGGGAAGATCGAACGAACGATGCGGATAAGATGGTACCGATTATTAAATAATTTCAATTCAATTGTTCAACAGGTGGCAACTCTTTTCGAAAAAATAAACCCATGTAGTTCCTCTACTTGATTGGCGCTGAAACTGCCGAAGCGATTTTGGACAAGTCCAACAAAGTACGCCAGTCCTTTCCGTTCTGTGACAACTGAAACCACTTGGAAATGACAAGTGTAGCCAATTCGTCCGTTACCACGCCGCGAATCGCCTTGAACACTTTCAGAGCTGGAGCATTTTTGTCCCTTCGTATGACATGACCAAGATAGCGTAGCTGCTGTACTCATCCATAAAGGCAGACGCCCGCTTGCAGCCGCACCTACGCCGAAAGCGAATCTCTTCCAATTCTGTGTTGTTTAAAAAAGATGACCTCTGTTGCCAGCGTTGCAGTGAAATTTGAGCGAAGACATTTTTTTTTTAACTTTATATTTTGGCCAGTTATACCGTCTCTAGTTTTGATTAGTGAAAATACCAGATCTTAATTAGATCAGTTTTTCATTTATTTAATTATATTGTAAAAGAAAATAAGATATATACGAATATGCATGCAAAATAATTATAAATATCAATGGACAAAAAATGGACAATAAAAATAAAAGTATATAAAAATAAATTTTTTTACTTGACACACATTAAAAGTTTGCAGCAACAACACGCGCTTTAGCTCACTGCCAAATCCACGCAGCCTCTCCATTCTCAGCGCTCGCTCCACTAATATTCTCTTATGTCTTGCTCTTGCATCAATTCAGACGCCTTCAGCAATCGTAAAAATTCGGGCGTGTATGGTAGATTGTACGCTTTTAACGCCTCTTCATCGTCAGCCTTTTCCTCTTCCAACTGTTTCAACAATTCACGTTGCCGTCGGGCTTGCACATCACTCTCAGATTCTTCAGTATCAGCCATCGCTGGCACTTGCACCTGTTGCGGCAGTGCTCGCTGCTGTTCCGGCTCCGCCTCCCGCTGTTGTTCCAGCACCTGCTGTTGTTGTGCCTGCTCCCGCTTTCTCTGCGTCTGCTCCTCCTTTATGCTTTCCAAAAATCCAAGGTTCTGCAGCAAATCATTACGCACGCCAACCATCTGCTGTTGTTCTACAGCCGGTAAATCGTCGTATTCACGTAGCAGTTTCTTAACGATACGCGAACGCTGCTCAACGCGATTGGGGTCAATGAGACGCACCTCTTTACTGAACTCTTCGAATGGACTTTCAAGGCTGCCGCGCTTCTCGCGCACACCCTCCGCGGAGTTACTCTCAAAGACATCTAAAATCTGCTCGTAGAAAATTT
>NW_016218697.1:1042-1574 GCF_001687245.7 Rhagoletis zephyria | reverse complement strand
GTACTTCGTACTTCGAAGTACAGGCAAATGTACTTCTTTGTAATATTCCATACTTCTTTTTAGTGATACTACTTAAGTCTGTTCTAACTGATTCGAAAAAGTTTGAAAAGGTTATTCATCCCAGTTAAAAAGGTACTCAAAAGATCAACACGTAAATTATGCCGGCCAAATACATCACTTCACTTCCTCAGCTGACAATATTCATTGTGAATGGCAACTCAATAAGGAAGAATTAAAAGGTGTTGTGATTTCTTTAACGCAAGATGTAAAAGGCGCACATATAAGCACCAAAGCAAAGTTAAATTAATAAATAAAATAATGTAAAAAAAATATTTTTTAAAAACAAGCTTTTATTTAACCTGTACAATCAAAGGAATAANTTGTTGTTGTTGTTGTAGCGGCTACTAAGCCCCGTTCGGGACGGTTCATCCATCATCGTTGTCGTCCATTTCAGCTAAGGGGAGGCCCAGGAAGTGTGCGACTTCCACAGGCGCTATCCATAGGGACATGGCCGTTAGCTGAGTGGGATTCT
>NW_016218697.1:501-901 GCF_001687245.7 Rhagoletis zephyria | reverse complement strand
TCACAGGGCGGGAGTCTACATAACTTGAGACTGATTCCCTGTGAATGCCGTTGAGGGCCTGTCGGTAGGTTGTCGGGTCCAGAGGTTGCTTAATATAGCTCTGGACTTCGTCTGTCAGTTCGTAAAGATGCCTCCTGACGTGCCTTGGCGAGGGCTCTTCCGCAAGCAGTTGCCCGCTGGGATGGCCACGTCTGTAGCTCCCAGCGAGGAACTGCTTGCAAAGCAGTCGTGAAGGTGATGTAGGCTGCGTAGTTCAGGACCGGCCGGCCAATTGCCTTGTATGTTGCCAACAACATTTCTTTATCTTTGCCCTAAGTGCTGCCGACCAGCGACTTGAGGACATTGTTGCGGCTCTGTACTTTGTTGACAATTGCGGTTGTATGCGCCGAGAAGGAGAGCA
>NW_016218697.1:0-195 GCF_001687245.7 Rhagoletis zephyria | reverse complement strand
ATTACTGACGAGTGTCGACCACTCAGGTAATTCGCCGACCACCGTTTGAGTCCCTGTGGGAGTGAGGAGGCCTCTATATCTTCTAGTAGCGTTGAATGACTGACAGTGTCGAACGCCTTGGACAGGTCCAACGCGACTAGAATAGCTCTCTCACAGGGGCGGTTTCGGTTTAGGCCACGAGTTATCTGAGTGTTT
>NW_016218696.1:1429-1574 GCF_001687245.7 Rhagoletis zephyria | reverse complement strand
AACCGTGAGGTCCTTGTCCAACCCGACGAAGCGTGATGACAGAGTGGAACTGTCATTCGAAGGTCACGCCTCATCGGACCCGAAGAAATGCGCGAACTATTTTAGTCGGCAATTCACACTGCATCCTTCGGTAGACAAGGCCAAA
>NW_016218696.1:0-1341 GCF_001687245.7 Rhagoletis zephyria | reverse complement strand
CCTGTGGGAGTAGCATACCTCACGGAGGTCCTCAATTTGTCTATGACCACTCTCATCATTCCTGATGTGTGGAAATCAGGGAGAGTGGTCCCACTGCTGAAACCGGGGAAGCCCGCCAACAGAGGAGACTCCTATCGCCCGATAACGCTCCTTTCCCCGGCCGCGAAGACACTGCTCCCATACTTCACCTGCCACCTAACCCCAGCGAAACATCAGCATGGCTTCCGTAAAGTGCACAGCACAACAACAGCACTTAACGCCATAAACACCCAGATAACTCGTGGCCTAAATCGNCAAAGGCGTTTGACACCGTCTGCCATTCCACGCTGCTAGAAGACATTGAGGCCTCCTCTCTCCCACAGGGACTGAAGCGATGGTCGGCGAATTATATGAGTGGTCGACAATCATCAGTAATCTTCAGAGATCAAACCTCGAAACCAAGAAGAATAAAACAAGGGGTTCCACAAGGTGGTGTTCTCTCTCCCTTACTTTTTAACTTCTACATCTCGAAACTCCCCCAACCTCCTGAAGGAGTTTCCCTGATCTCGTTCGCTGATGATTGTTAGATTTTGACGTCCGGGAATGGAATTGATGACCACTGCTCAAAAGTAAACGGTTATCTCTCCAGCCTTTCTCGCTTCTTCACTGCAAGGAGCCTAACCCTCTTCCCAACGAAATCAACGGCGACCATCTTCACCACCTGGACGAAGGAGGTCAGGCTAGAATTTGGCATTCACGTCGACGGCACACCTATACCGACGGTGAACAACCCAAAAATTTTAGGGGTTACCTTTGATAGCCTGCTCTCCTTCTCCGCGCACACAACCGCAGTTGTCAACAAAGTACAGAGCCGCAACAAGGTCCTCAAGTCGCTCGCCGGCAGCACTTGGGGCAAAGACAAAGAAACGTTGCTGGCAACATACAAGGCAATTGGCCGGCTGGATCTAAATTATGCAGCGCCTGTTTGGTCACCGGGGACTAGTTGGACGCAGTGGACGAAGCTACAGACTTGTCAGAACGCCGCACTCCGGACAGCGACTGGGTGCCTTCTAATGACGCCTGAGCACCACCTACACAGCGAGGTCCAAGTGCTCCCCGTACGGGAACACAACAAAATGCTCGGAAAGCAGTTTCTGGTGGGATGTCACAGAAGCGAACACCCCAACAGACCACTGCTGGACGAGGAGCCTCCGCCCAGGCACGTCAGGGGGCACCTATTCGTGTACAAGGACGCAGTCCAGACCTACACAGACCAACCACTGGACCCAAGGACGTACAGACAAGCGATTAATGACATTCATAGGGAGTCAGTCTCCACCTACCTCGACTCCAGGCCTAAGA
>NW_016218695.1:0-1574 GCF_001687245.7 Rhagoletis zephyria | reverse complement strand
AGAGATTATTAAAGTAGAATAATATAATCAAAAAACAGTAAAATGCTGAAGTTGTTGCTGCTGCGGCTGAACAGAACTCAGTTGTGCCACCATAAGTCACCTTCAGGCGAGCTTAGAAAGAGAGAGCACTTCACCAGCGCTTTCGCCCACTGTCCGATGACCGTCTGCAGGTGATCGGGACTCTGACACGCCAGCAAATGAAACAGCCGACTGAAGCACGTCAAGTATGCTCTTTTGGCGGCTTCCTCCTCTTCAGCAGTTCGGTCGGTCCAGTCGGACAGGCCGCAAAAACGCTTGCACAGGCCGCAACCCTTTATCATCCGGACCTTCATCTTCAGCTTTTCCAGGCGGGGAAAGCAGTGGTCGAGGTGAAAGAACTGCGCCGGGTCCTCCGCACAGCTGCCCGCGTGGAAGTCGATCGTCAGACGACGCAACGGCGCCAGCACTGGCAGACCCGGAAGCGGCTGCGACCGAAAAGGGCGGGAAAAAGGCAGCGGGGGCGAGGTACTGCTGAACTCGGACACCAGGACCATCTCCTCCAGGTATGGCAGCGAGGAGAGCGCCGTCAGCGTGGCCAGGTAGTCGGCAGTGCGGAAAGAGGAGCGGAAGTCAGTGAAGAACATAATTAAATGCACCCTCTTCAAGTGAATCAGCGCAGAGAGAAAGCGAGGTAGGGGCCAGTCGGGAATGGTGCAGATTTTAAGGTGAGTGATGGAGGCCAGTGCCTGCCGAGTGCTTTCCTCCTCCTCCTCCTCATTGGGCAGCAGCTGCTCCACCAGATCCTCCAGGTTGGCCTCGTCCTCTCTCCAAATTAGAGCCAAGCTCAGCTGCAGTGCAGGAGGATTGGCGGCCATCGCCAGCGTCGGCAGCAGCTGAGGAGCGCACGGAAGAAGGTGGTCGCGCACAGAGCGGATCGCCTTGCCGGCAAAGAGGTCGCTGTGCAGTTGAAGCGAGCTGAGCTGCGGCAGGACGACGGAGAGCAGGGGAGAGCGGAAGAAGACGCAGAAGGCGTTCACCGTAGAGCAGCCGATCCGCAGTGTTTTCAGGTCGAAAAAATCTTGATACGCACAGTGCAGGCTGAGGGTGAGGTGGGTGAGTGCAGGCAGGTGCAGTGGCACAATCTTCAACAAGTTACTCCCCTCCTCTTCCTTCTCTTTAACTTTCTCGAGGAGGCAGATCATCCTCAGAGTGGTCAGCTGGGACAACGGCGGTGAGGAAGAAGTAGAAGTAGAAGTGCTGGTGGTGGTGGTGACTGCGGCAACACTTTCAGCGAGGGCCCNGTGGTCGCGCACAGAGCGGATCGCCTTGCCGGCAAAGAGGTCGCTGTGCAGTTGAAGCGAGCTGAGCTGCGGCAGGACGACGGAGAGCAGGGGAGAGCGGAAGAAGACGCAGAAGGCGTTCACCGTAGAGCAGCCGATCCGCAGTGTTTTCAGGTCGAAAAAATCTTGATACGCACAGTGCAGGCTGAGGGTGAGGTGGGTGAGTGCAGGCAGGTGCAGTGGCACAATCTTCAACAAGTTACTCCCCTCCTCTTCCTTCTCTTTAACTTTCTCGAGGAGGCAGATCATCCTCAG
>NW_016218694.1:0-1574 GCF_001687245.7 Rhagoletis zephyria | reverse complement strand
GGTACTATAATATAACCAATAATCGATTGAAAACGCGAATAGGCCATTTGTTCGTTCAAAATGTTTTCGATAAAACTATAAGCGATTCGATTGTATTGCACTAGACGAACATAATCACATAACTAAATTTTATCTATTACAAAGTATACTGACGCGTAATACGGTGTGGTCAAAGTTTCCTTCAAAGTTTTAAAAAATTGTGAGTTAAAGGTTTTAACAAAAATGAGTAGAAAGAGGAATATGAGAAGACTTAAAAAAAAGCAAAGGGAGGTATATTGTAATAGTTTAAACAATGCCAATAGAATTTCTGAGATTTTGCAATCTTCAATTCCACTAGAAGAAAATGGTGCATGTTCAAGTGGCGTCATAGGCTCTCCTCCTTTTTCTTCAGAGTTTGAAGATGTTATTAATTTCAATCCGGATACAGATACGGAACCCTCTTTTAGAAGGAAACTTTTAGATTGGTACGTTAAATATAGACCGCCACGTAAGTCATTTGAGGACTTACTTTCTCTTTTGCAAGAACAAAATTTGGATGTTCCAAGATGTCCAGAAACGCTTTTTGCCAAAAAAAGCCATAGAGCAAATATTGAATCCATATCTCCGGGACTATATTGCCATATTGGCTTACGGCCNGATACAGATACGGAACCCTCTTTTAGAAGGAAACTTTTAGATTGGTACGTTAAATATAGACCGCCACGTAAGTCATTTGAGGACTTACTTTCTCTTTTGCAAGAACAAAATTTGGATGTTCCAAGATGTCCAGAAACGCTTTTTGCCAAAAAAAGGCAAAGAGCAAATATTGAATCCATATCTCCGCGACTATATTGCCATATTGGCTTACGGCCACAGTTGCAAAAAATTGCACACATAATTGAAGGAGTTGATATCATTTTTATCGACATCAATATTGATGGCTTACCATTATACAAAAGCTCTCGTGCTCAAGTGTGGCCAATTTTGGTAAGAATAGTAGATTTCACAGAAGTTTCCGTTTTTCCCGTAGTCATTTATTTGGGAAATAAAAAGCCAAATAGCATATCTGGGTTTTTGAATTCTTTTGTTGTAGAAATGGAAGAAATTTTGAAAAATGGTGTTGATTTGGGTGGAAAATTATTGAAAGTTCAGATAAGATCCTTAGTTTGCGACGCTCCTGCAAAAGCTTTTGTTTGTGGTACACCCAGCCATGTCTCTCCTCATGGTTGCGGCAAATGTACACAAACTGGAAGAAAAGTTAATAATGTGCTAGTGTATAGTTCAGAACCAGGGGAGTTACTAACTGACGACGATTTTTTGAACAGAAAATATCCAACGCATCATATTCAGATATTCAGAAATTCGATGACGCCTTTAGAAAACGTANCAAACTGGAAGAAAAGTTAATAATGTGCTAGTGTATAGTTCAGAACCAGGGGAGTTACTAACTGACGACGATTTTCTGAACAGAAAATATCCAACGCATCATATTCAGATATTCAGAAATTCGATGACGCCTTTAGAAAACGTAGATGTAAAAATGATAAGCCAAATAACGGGTGATTTTTTTGAGGTTAGGATTTTCATGCATTAGT
>NW_016218693.1:0-1574 GCF_001687245.7 Rhagoletis zephyria | reverse complement strand
GCGGGCACGCATATGCGTATACACTTTTGACAAACGCAATAACTAAATACATTTATGCATATATATATATGAAATAACATATATGTATATATATATATATATATATGCGAAGTTGTACATGTACCTTTATGTTTATGCCATGGCGTATGCATACTAACATAAGTATGCTGACCACTCTTTTCAATACTAGTTGCTGTTGTCTACCAACACAACCAATCGCTTCCACACTTTTGCTAGCAATGTTGCTGTAATTGGCAATGTGTTCATACAGCAGTATATTTATACGCACATCCCTACATTCATATATACATAAATATATGTAAGTATACATAGTTAATACACAAATCTGTTGGTTTTGCTTACTCAATGAGGACTTGTTTGTTATTCTTATTATTTTTGCTGCCGTTGACTGTGTTTTCATTATTGTTGTCGTAGACGAATTCGGCGATGCTTATATTTAAACCTAACGAGCATTTCCCGAAACTTTTCAGTACCGTTGCGTCATGCAATTTGGAGTTACATATAATGGATATTATAATTATTAAAAAAAGTCAGTGCAATGTTGAATAAAAATATGCGAACCAAATGAAAGAAAATTGTGTAGAATAAAAAAAAAAAGGTATTTAAATGCCATTTTAACTAATTTAATTTTTTCTAGTTAACAAAGAGAGAACGACGAAACTGAGTAAATTTTATTCAAAAATAAGTGCTGGAAAATTTCAAGGATATTCAAAGATAAAATTCTAAAAGCGCCTTTTCAATACTTATCCGTCCTTATCAAGAAAAAATAATAATCTTCGTTAATTCTACAGAAATTTCTTTTCAGTTTGATACCCATACGTTGCACTGAATTTTAATCATTTCTTGAAGTACATAGAAATATTTTTTAAGTTTCAAAGTCCATTTAAAAAAAGTAAGTGCACCTGGGCCACACTGGAGAAGTGAAACTTACGTTACGTATCTATTTTGTCTCATAACCAATATATGTAAATCGATAGAAATATCGATACAAAAAATAAAAATCGATAGTGAAAAACGAAATGAAAATCGATAAAAGTATTGATAACAAAATCGAAAAATGATCGATAACAAAATCTTTAACAAAAATCGATTAGAAAAACGATAAAAATATCGATACGAATTTCGATAGCAAAACCAATAATATTGGTAGCAAAATCTTTTAGAAAATCGACAAAAATATAGATAAAAAATTCGATAATAATATCGGTAACAAAGTCGATAATAATATCGATAACAAAATCGATAAGACTATCTATAACAATATCGATAAATGATCGATAACAAATTCGATAAAAAAATTTAAAAAATATCTATAACAAAATCGATTAGAAAAACGATAAAAATATCGATAAAAATTTCGATAGCAAAACCAATAATAATATTGGTAGCAAAATCTATTAGAAAATCGACAAAAATATAGATAAAAAAATCGATAATAATATCGGTAACAAAGTCGATAATAATATCGATAACNAATATCGATACGAATTTCGATAGCAAAACCAATAATATTGGTAGCAAAATCTATTAGAAAATCGACAAAAATATAGATA
>NW_016218692.1:0-1574 GCF_001687245.7 Rhagoletis zephyria | reverse complement strand
GCCATATTGCGAAAATAGAAGAAGAAGAAGAAGAAAATGTGGAAATTTTGACTGTTGTGCCCTCTGGTGGAAGTTTTAAGAAAAAANTTTTAAATGTGTTTTGCACAAAATTTCGAGGTAGGAGTGAAAAAACAATAGTCGCCAAAAAATCACCCTAATTTACATAGATATGCAATACACATAGGATTTATATACATTAGGGCGGATAAATTTTTTTTAATATGCGCGTATAGCATAAGAGGATTCTACTTGTAATGCGACGCAACTTTGCCGAAGAAACCATCGGTCTAAAATCAATTAAGAGTTTGCCATATTGCGAAAATAGAAGAAGAAGAAGAAGAAAATGTGGAAATTTTGACTGTTGTGCCCTCTGGTGGAAGTTTTAAGAAAAAAAAGTACAGAAATGGATTCCTCATACCAAAATACCCCTACAGCATGTTTTTGTGCAATATTTATGCAATTCTTTACGATTCTTCAGCAAAGTGCTAAGAAACATATTTTCACAATTGATTTTAGAGCCATGGTTTCTTCGGCAAAGTTACATACATATGTAACAATGTGAAATACGCGCATAGACGAAAAAGTCTCCCATACAAATTTACCCGCCATTATATACCTACATATGTAATTTACACAAACAGGCTTTTCATTCGTTTTCGCGTTTAAATTGATCAGATGGCTGACATTTCATTGGCTAATCTTAGTTTAAACCTCGGGTGTTTAAACTATGTTTAAACCACAGCCGTACACAGAAAAACTGGCCCTAAGTCGCATAGGTAGGTTGTTTGTTAAGTAAATTTGATTTGACTACACATATTTAATGCTTTTTCGCTTAACCTATATCTCATTTTCGTTTTGATGTCAGTAACCATTACTGCCTCTTTGTTAACGACTACCTCCCAAACGTTTGCCAATCGCAAATTTTACTATGTATATCCAAAAATTGTTTGTACATTTCAGCTCTTTTAAAAGCAGTATGACGATTTGGAAATTCAATATGATGGCGGCAGAAGAAGAGATGCGATTCATCAAACTCACGAACTAACTGATAATTTCGTTAATAAAGTTTACTAAACTAAATTAATTGAACAGATACGTTTTTAAGAACTTTTGGTGTCGCTGGATGCAAATCTAGTGCCGGATTTTCAAAAAACAAAATAAAAAACTATATTTTTTTTGTTCGACATTTTTCCTTGAAACATGATACTCTGGTGGCTTACGGGGATGCTGGATTGAAACCTGTTGCCAAATTTTAAAATTTAACAAGTAAGAAAGTCTAAGTTCGAGCGGGGCCGAACATTAAATACCCTGCGCAAGTATTAAATATATGTTTTTTCACCTTTCCGAAACCTTCCGCTAGATGGTAAGCCGGGGTGTATCAATTTTGAGTAAATTAGCGTCCTTAAATTTCGAAATATTGCAGTTTCAAGCATTTCTGAAATTTACCGTTATATGAAAAGCGGCCGTAATTTTAGTCCGATTTAAATAATTTTCAACGTTTTTCTTTTATGTGGCAAGCAAGTTGTACCGAGTTTGGTACAAATTGATAGAACAGTTACCGATATACATATATG
>NW_016218691.1:0-1574 GCF_001687245.7 Rhagoletis zephyria | reverse complement strand
TTGCAGCCAATAGCAGGTGCAGTAGCAGATACACACATCGCTCTGCAAGAACCAACATTCTACAGTTTAGCAAAATCGATGTGCAGAAAACTTTACAGGCAGCTTTCGCTGCAACAAATGTTACTGCTACTGTGGCGGCTGCAACGTGATGGTGAGTGTTGGAGAAGTTTTGCAGGCGCTGCAAGCTGCTGTTGCAGGAGACTTGGGGCAAACAGCACTTGGAGAACGGATGGAGAGAGGCTGTGCGCGCCATGTTGGAGGGGCCACTGTTTGGGTTTGGTGACTGGTGCTTTTGCAGCGGGTTTGTTAAAAAAATTTCTGTGCGGCCATCAGCTGATAATTCACCGCTTTGAATGGTTTTTGTTTTTGCAGTTGCTTATTAAAAATATTATATAGTTTATACAAGTTACATATTGGATGTTGTACTTTCCATATAAAATAATAAACGCAGGAAATGGCGATGCCAAAAAGTTGAGAAATGCCAAAATAGAAAAAAAAATCTTATCCTTTCGCATGTTTTATTTTTTTCTCAAACATTTCTTTTTTCGAAAATAAAAAATTGTATGTCTATTAGACAAGGGATCGCCCTTACGAAAGAAAGAAAAAGTGTAGTTTGAAAACTCTTTTCGAAAGGATTTTGGTGACATAAATATTTTCTTACTTGTTGCTTTTATTTGTGACCCGCTTTTAAGGAGTTGCAGGTATTTTAAGGGCTTTACGTGTGCACTTCCTTTTACGATAGTGAAAAAGATAAGCTTAGTAGCAGATCTTTATCCAAAAATTGATTAGTCCAACCTCGTTTTATCGATTATTTTTTCGACAAGTAGGAGAAATGCCAAATGTTAAAGTAAACAAAAATGGACGTTGGGATTTGACTGTGTAACGAGCTTCGATTGAGATTATATTCACATTTATACGTACTTTGTTAAGCAGACATTCGTCACCTACCGATTTGTATTCTTTATCGACGTCGATTCTGTCATCAAGAATTTATCGATTTCATTCTTAATATATTTACAGCGCTCTTCACTTTAATATAAACATTTTTTCCCACCTTATATATGTACATACAGTCAGCGCCAAAAATATGAATACCCTGACGTTCCGTTATTTTTTTTTCATACCAAATTTTTCTTATTTACCAAAAAATGTCGTCTTTTGATTGTCACTTTCTCTTTTCGTGTTTGGTTCTAAAATAAAGGCAAAGGTTGAGAAGATTTTGTGATGTTTTCATTAAATGTCACACCCTTGTAAGGCGAAAAAGGCGATATTTTTTGGAAGTAACGAAATCACCATTATTTTTTATAAAAAAAAAAATGTTAGTTCAGCAGCAAAAACCAGCAGAATCAATTTTTTTAATTTCATAATTTTATATGGAACTCGGAAAAATTTATAAAATAACAAAAAATTTTCAACCTTTCAATTCCGTTTCTTAGAAAAAGAGTACGCAGTTTTGTACCCCATTCAATTTTCTTACAATAAGGTGCAAGTTTCAAGTCTCTAAAAATTTCCGTTGATATTTGGGTTTTTTTTATCGAAGGTGTTGCGCATTTTCTTCCATATAAAAATGGATT
>NW_016218690.1:0-1574 GCF_001687245.7 Rhagoletis zephyria | reverse complement strand
TTGCCAGACCATAATGACGATGTTGCGACCGAAAACGTCAGCACTCTGTAGGAAGAGTTACATTTGAGTATTAAAGTAAATATTTATGTAATTATAAGTAATTCAAGGGGTTTTTTTTTAACTTGGTTTGTGTTAGGTTTATTCTCTAGAGTTCAGGAATTTCAAGGGCGTAGTTAGTTTTTGAGTTCATTAATGAAGTGGGTGTAATAAAACAAGCAAGGTACATAGCGGCTGCGGAGATCTTTTGTATCATATCAATTTATAAATTCTAATAGTACTTTGGTAAATAAGCGGTTCGGCTGTGCATGAATTAGAGTATTTCAGATCAACCCCTCTATTCTAACAGTGTCACAGAACTTTGCTCGCTCTATCTTAATATATTTTCAATATATTCTCAATATATTTTCAGTTGAAAAAGGGCGTTTTTGAATCCAATTCTGAGATAGGCCGTTCTTCAACTGAGTATAAAGTAAATTAATTGTATATCCCCTTCGTTCCTTGTATTCAGTTTTAAGGCGACTTCGATGGTCTTTATAATAAAGGAAGTTCATTTAGTCAGGTGGTCGTTTGGGCCCCGGTTTAGAAATAAATTAGGCGCCCCAAATACAAAACCTGATCATGGTTCAGGATTTTTTTTCAAAATACTGTATTTAGTTCAAAAGGCTAGCAGAATTTATATTGTCTGTTCCCTTGTAGGTGTGGCTGAAGACAAGCGAATGTGATCGGCAACGTGAAGAAATTAGCGCTGAGACTTTATAAATAACAAAAGGAATGTTAGAATTCTCTAACCGGTGAGTACAAAATCAATAATTGGTCAAACACTTAGGGAATCAAAGCTTTACGAGACTACATCATACAATGGACAGAGGCTGTTCGACTTCGGCGTGGTATGTAACATGGGTTGTCCTGATCAAATAAATAAAACCCAAAATTGAGAGCTGCAATCAAAGAGGATAGCTGAAATTCTTCCGTATTTGACTTTCGATTCTTCTTAAAATAAAGTTACGGTTCGTCGATTGAATATAAATAAGCTTTGGGTCTCCGTCTCGATATCTCTTGTATCCCCGCGGAAATTGTCGCTGGGTACTTTCGTTTTGGGAAATGGAACTTTGCCGCCGCACGTATCCAGACATCGGGCTTACTATTGAAAAATTTTACCAGAAGCGGTCTTTTTGTAGGATGAAGGAACTCGATAAAATTCTCTAGGAACCTTCGAGACAATCATTCAATGCAAGAACTACGGTCCCACGCAGAGTTTAACAGTGACACCACCGACAAAAAGCACTAGAGGCGGTTAAGACGAAGAAAATGTTCTGGTCGCATTTGTAGGATCTTTAGCGCCTCTATACATGTCTTTAAAGAAGGCAATAAAGTCACTTATTACCTATAAACTTGGTACTGGCAAATGTATTTGGCCAAATGGTATTTGGCAAACAAAATGAAAAAGAGTCGCCTTTTTGTCATATTTAGTCACTGACTACAGATTGTAGAACACCATATTCAACATGGACTCATTTTGGTATCTAGCAGCGGCGAGTCAGTTTGGCCACTAAACGATTGCAATGCATTGGGAC
>NW_016218689.1:0-1574 GCF_001687245.7 Rhagoletis zephyria | reverse complement strand
GTGGGATTTTCGTTTTGACTTTTAATCGTAGGCAGATATATTGTACCTTGGTTTATAAGTTGACAAAATCGCAGCGGTATATCTCTTATAGGAAATAAAATTATAGTTTATAAACTAAAACCTCGCTTTTCAAATTTCCATTCGTACTGTCATCAGGTTACTTTAAGAATGGAAGTTTAAAGCAATTCCCATTCGTACTGTCATCAGGTATGTAACTTGTGAATGGCAATCGCTGCATTTTTAGGCGCACTAATATTACATAGTTACATCCCGAGCTAATAAAAGCGAATATTTTAGTTTCTTTCTAATATTTTTTTTGTAATCCGCGCTTTGCACCCTACTCTTTTAGCCTTTGCTTCTTTTTTGAATAACAGAGCTAGTCTCCACCACCTTTAGTATTGTCCGATAATGTTTTCAGCGCGAATAATAATAGAGTTACTGGGCGTGTTTCTTTATTCATTCCAAACGTTCGGAATACAATTATCTGTTTGCTTATTCGTTGGAACGTTCCGAATAATATGGTACCGGATAATCTAAACGCATTCTTTTCATTCCGTCTCTAGCACGGAATTCCTAGAATATTCTGCTGAACAGCTGTTTGTGTGCACATGTACAAATGTAAACAATTGCATGAAAATAATGCCGCTAGAGGAACCAGCTAAGTTTTTGCAAATTGTTTTACGAAAAACACCTTTAGCAAATTAAACTAATTATTATTATTAAATAAGCACGTAGGGTGGAATAAAGGTGTCGTAGTAGCAATGTTGGAACAAGGTGTCGTAGTAGCAATTAGGGATGGGTAAATTCGATATTCGAGTTTTAATCGAATTTTAGCTCCAAAATGGCGAATTTTCGAAATCGAACTTTGTGTTGCTAAAATTCGGATAAATCGAATTTTTCTATAAAAAATCGAATTTCATATTTATTTCAAAAAAAAGTCAACTCTTCAACTTTCTTGTTTCTGACTAAATTTGCCATCACTGTGTGTGGCACTCCATTTGTCTTAGGGATGCAATTAAAAAATTCATGTTTTTCGATCTGATGCATCGAGACGAAAAATCTGTGCCAAGAAGGAACTGTTATTCTTAAATTAAAAAAAATGTAAAAAGTACTTTTTTTGTTGATTTTTTATTTTAAATTTGTTCAGGCTTTTACGTTGGTAGCACGGGGCTTTTGCCTAAGAAGACCTCTAGTTAAATTTTCCGGAGAATATTTTTCTAGAGAACACCAGTCCTCTAACGACCTTCCATATTTGCTTTTTGCGGGATTTATTGAAGTAAGGCGGGAGCTAGTAGGTTAAAATGTTCTACGAAAATATTTCCCATGAAATTTTATTATATATATCTTAACCTTTAATTTCGCTCAGACATTTATTTTAACTATTTTTTTGAAAACTACTTGGGCCGAGACATGAAAACTTTAGTAGGCCATGAAATAAAAATACGAGCTAACTTTCGCAAATCCCACGAGTGTTTTACTACNTATTTGCTTTTTGCGGGATTTATTGAAGTAAGGCGGGAGCTAGTAGGTTAAAATGTTCTACGAAAATATTTCCCATGAAATTTTATTATATA
>NW_016218688.1:0-1574 GCF_001687245.7 Rhagoletis zephyria | reverse complement strand
TTTTCAAGAATTCTAAGAAAAGGTGTTTTTTCCTCGACGAAATATACATGAAAAACTTCATGGGCTTTGAGGCAGTTTATATATACCCCGTAAGATTAAAGTCTTAAACTTTTTTGGATAACCCTAATGTACAGGTAATTAAGCGTTGTATTATTTGCGCCAATTTATGAGACCATTGTTCATGATAAAAAATAAAATTTCGAACTTTCAGATCAGAACTTCCTCTCACAGGTTCCTCAGATAATCCAATTCGTTAATACGAGTACAAACCATAAAATACTAACCTGTACCTAAAATTTTATTTTTGGTTTCTCACTAATTAAAAACATTTTTAAGAAAACTCTATGCATCACTGTGTAACTTATTTTTTATTTTTTTATTTGCCACTCATAAATTTTCCTAGTAACCGCAAACGTATTGACAATTTAAAGCTCCGCAGGGCGGACGCTTTTGATATTCACCGACCTCGCCATGATCATTCAACCATACGCTTGCCTTTGTGGGACGGCCAGCCTACAGAGGTACATACAAACAAACGTGTACTTATTTGCGATGCATTCAACGCTATTAACTAGCTGCTGTGTGGCAAGCTAAGAGGAATAAGTATTTATGGTTGAATTGTGTTATTTCTCAGAACTTTTTGGCTATCGTGAAATGCAAGACAAAAGCAATAACAATGCATTTATGAGTGCGTGCATACATACATACATATGTATATATGCGTGTTTTGTGCACCAGCAGCTCCTTAATTTGGTCTGTTTACCGCAACTAATTAATTTTTTTTAGCCGTGACTTATGATATTCTTTGTTTTTCTATCTCTCTATACTAACTAAGTATTCTAAGATTTTCCTTAATGCACGACGAAATACGATGTGTTGGCTTTGACAGTTTTGCTGTCAATAAGCACACAAAGAACGACTAAAGTTTGTGTCACTAATTAAGCTCCAAAAATGGCGTGTATTTTATATAAAGTTGTTTATTTTTTTTTTTTTTTTGAGTTATTGACATAAGTCCAGTGCACCATGGACAAAGCGGCCTCGACAAAGATGTTTTGTATTCATACATACATACATACATATGTACATATATGTTCCATACCAAAATGGACGGGGCTCACACTTTATGTTTTTGATTTGTTAAAAATTTTTTGGGGGGATATAAATAATAAAATATATGAAATTTGAGCTTGATTAATAAATTTTTTATAATTTTTTTATTTTTTAATAATTTTCCAAATATCTCGAGAACGGGGCGAGGAAAAAATGAAATAAATCACACAAACACACATCGAAATTCTCTATGAAAGGAAATATTTTTTTATTTTTTTAAATAAAATAAAATAAAATTTTTTTTATATAAAAAATAAATTTTTGAAAATATGCCTTCTCAAAAAAAATTTGAAAAAATCACAATGGTAGCTCTGAGTATTGCACAATATTTAAGTATAGTATAAAGGGGTGTACTCTACAAAAATTTGAGTTATAATCTTTTATTTACACCGAAGTTGAGTAAAATGAGAACATTTTACAAATTTACAATTTTTTTTTAATTTTTTAAGATTTTTTTTGAGAAA
>NW_016218687.1:0-1574 GCF_001687245.7 Rhagoletis zephyria | reverse complement strand
TTGTAACGAATTTTCTTAAGTATGTAAGCCATAAAAATAATACGTACACGAATTCTTGCATACTTACATACATATACACTCATATGTATAGTACATACAATCATACAAATATTCAAATGAAAATGTAATGAAAGCTGAAAAACGTATTTTTTTTTGCAATCGCAAAACATACCACATACATACATATGTACGAAGCACGCATAACCAAAGAAATTAAAATTTTATGTAGCATTCAAACAAAAAATTGAAAATCAACCAGAAATACTAAATATGTACATTAGGGTACTCGTACTTTTCGACCGTACGCTCCAAACTTTTCAGCATAAATAATGCCACACTCATTGGCCTAAAGCTTTTTGCTAGCGCATAGTTATCCTTTCTCGGTTTGGAAATTAAAACTACCCTGCCTTTCCTCCAAATTGTGAGAACGTGGCCAAATTGCAGACAGGTCCTAACAACTTTTATTAGAGCTCCTTTCTAAGTCTATCTCTCCCACACTTTCGGATATGCATCGGATACACACCGACTGAGCTCGGTGACATAAAATCTTCAAAAGAGGCCAAAGAAAACATCAATGACTCCTCAGTCACCACCCTTGATGCTATATACTAGGTTGGTCTGGTGACTCCTCTCGTCGCGCTATCCATCTCCGTATCTCTGCGTCAGCAATTAATCTGCTAATCGGCAAATTTTTTTTCCTTGATAGTTTTTGTTTTATGTGTCCAGCAATGACGTGTTAAGTTCCACCAGATTTTCTGAGTGAATCCAGCCAACCATCCGGTCGTATTGAAGTAACGTAAACATTCTGCCAGAAACCCTTTCATGTTGTCGATATCACTACAGAAGTCTATAAGAGCTCAATGTTAACGTGCGAATTTGCCTCTTATATTCCTTCTGCGCAATATGATATTCTGACCAGTCTTCTTTTCGGTTTTTTAATGCCTTATTCAGAAAAGTCCTGGACCTTTTACACAGTTTGGTATGTTCAGCGTTCCACCATGAAACCGCTGCTCGCTGCCTGCTTTTTCTTAGCGGACATACAAATTTTCTCAGAACAACAAATCAAAGTACTCGTTACCTTGGGCGTCGCCTCTACAATTGTTTTAAGGTTTTTGAGGATTCCGAGCTTTTTGCACTTGGCAAGTATCATACATACTTGGGTGTGATACTAAGTTTAAAACGGAACATTTTAACAAAACAAACGCTCTTATATTCATCGCTGGGAAGGTAATTTCGGGCTTCAACAACTTTCAGACAAGCTCCTGTGCAGGTTGCCTCAACCACGAGCATCGGTTTTGACGGATTATCTGAGAAGGCAGTTTTATGGTGCAATACTTGATCCAGCAGCAGGTTAGCAACCTGGCCTTATGCATATTCGACACAAGCACACTAGGCGCTGTTCGTATAACTATTGCTGAGAAGCAAAGGATGCTCGTTAGCATTGGGATGGCCCCACTGTGTTTCACTTTTTTTTATGGGAATTTGCCTTTGGACTCCGCGTAGCAGATAGTGATTGGTCATTTTTTACAATGGCCCCTATTATGAGTTGCATTCGATTTTCGACTGTGGTCGAA
>NW_016218685.1:0-1574 GCF_001687245.7 Rhagoletis zephyria | reverse complement strand
TGCCTTACCGAACACCTGGCCGAAAGTCAGGTCTCTTCTTCCCCAATAGGTTTTAGGTTTTAGTTATATGTGTTGACTTAAACTATAAACAAATACAGGTGTTTAACACCTGCATCCGGGGGAGGTCTATGTAAGTACATCCATATGTAAGAACATTAGGGTGACCCAAAAATACATAGGAAAATCCACTTTTTTTTTAGTTTCCCTGCTTCCATCCCCCAGAACTGAAGAATATAAAAAATAAGAAGAAAAGCTTTTTTATTTTAATTTAGAAATCGGTGAATATTTACCCATGCCGCCGGAGCTTTGAAACCTCCCATATAATTTACATGGGGAAAATACATTTTTCGCATAATTGCTATAAAATCGTCAAAAAATAATTTTTTTTTATTTAACTCAAAAATTTTACTAAGTGTGTTTTGATAGCCGCTAAATCCTATCGGTTATATATAAAAATTAGTGATTTTCATAACCACATCACGCACGAGCAGCTCAATGGATGTGTTTTATCCTATTATAAATTCTACTCGAAGTTTTCTGTAGGTTTGTTTGTTTGAAAAATATGGTAACCAGATATTTGAAAATTTAAAATTATTTAAAGGTCAATAAAATATGTAGTGTTATTTTTTGAATACTTCTGAACAGAAGTAGTCTTATTCGATCAAAAAATGTTTATTTATAAGGACTTTATAGCAATTTTACCAAAAACTGTATTTGCCTCCATGTAAAATACATGGGAAACTTCAAAGCTACGGAAGCACGGGTAAATATTAATCGATTTCAAAATAAAGAAAATACCTGTCACCTTGTTTTTGATATTCTTCAGATCTGGGAGTGGCTGGAGGGAAACAATTTTGGGCCACCCTGATGTACATATGGATATACTTAAGTTTTTCATATGTAATAAGACAATGTGCCAACTTACCCAACTATTTAAGCTGCATAATTGAGGCGGTTAAGTTTCATTCTTAGTTCTTGCACTCGCAGGTACACTTCGGTGATTGCTATAAGGTTGATATTTTAAATTTTTAAATTACAAATATTTTTTCGTTTATTAAAAAGTAATTGCAACTGTGTGTGTTGCGCTTTTACTGGCCTCCGCATCGGCTACTAATGTTAAGCAATGTAAGTAAAATAGTTATAAGTTAACAAGAAGTCAACATACATAATTTTAGGCAACGTCGTTTATTCATTAAACTGTTATTAATTTAAATATTTATTTAAGTACATATTATTTAATTAACTATCCGTGATTGCAGGCAAAAATGGTCAGCCGTTCCCACTTGGTGTTGATATCGAGGGCTGTGACCAGCTACCATGTAATGTTGTCAAAGGCGGAAGAACTCTAATGAAAGTCAACTTTGTGGGCAGTAAGCGCAAAAATCGTAAAAATACTCGAATGTTTTTTAAACTTATAACTTTTTATATTTCAGCTCGCGATAATATTAAGCAAATAAGAGCCGTTGTACATGCCACCGCCTTGGGCATCACGGTGCCCTATGAACTGCCCGAAGAGGTGGCCGACGTTTGCCGCAACTTATTGTATGGCGCTTCTTGTCCCATCGACAAGTCCG
>NW_016218684.1:0-1574 GCF_001687245.7 Rhagoletis zephyria | reverse complement strand
AAAAACATTTGGCTGCTATACTAAAATTTTTGGAAAATGAAATTTTTTTCTCGAGAACACGAATTGATCTACATAGTACAACTGATTACGAGGCGTTTTTGTTCTACAGTGCTATGGTAAGGTACTTAAAATGGATTTGTAGACAAGGGTATACTTTTGATTAAAATAGGGTAGCAGCTATGTTCATGAATAAATAAATGGTATTTAAAGATAGCATACAATTTATTGCATATTTAAAGGGACATATTGGTTTTTCATTTTCTGTTGACTTTCATTTTCTATGTGTGAAATATGCCGGCGAATAATTTTTTGCAATATTTTAACCCTCTAGCGAGCTCCCTAACGCCATTTTATTCAGAGTTTCCAAAATAAGCGTCAAAACGACTATTTCGTGAGAGTGTGTGTTCTAAAAAAATTACGTATTTCACTCCAATATGTATTTTAACCCTTCTCTTCCACTTATTTTAAAAACATTCGGCAAAAAAGTGCAAATTTTACATGGCCATTAAAAAAAATTTGCAATAGAACGCGAAAAAGATTTGGAAATTTTACCATATAGGCCCAGGTCTTTGATCCTGAGTTGGAATCATACTGTCGCCAAAAATGTTGTTGCACGGTGTTTTTGATCGAAGAAAAAACCATATAATAAAAACCGAATATAACANAAAATAATGAAAACAGAAGGTTCGAGAACGTTTCCATAACAAAACAAAATACTAGTAAAACTCCCGGGAAAGTTCTTAAGAAGAACGGATTGAGAACGAAACATTTTCGCGAACATATCCAAAATAAGATCGAAAGTATCGAGGGAACTTGACGTTAAGAATGAGCGAGGAGTCTGCGTGTTGGAATAAAAAATCGTTCCAATGAGAACCACAAATTGTGGATAATTTCAACTTACAGATCATTTATTATTAGGGTGAACTGTCTATTTATGGAAAAAATTTTATTTTCTGTGCAAGAAAAGTTCGTGTCTTAAGTCTTCGTTGACTTTATTTGCTATGAGTTCTCTGGCAGTAAGTTCCTGAGAATTTATTTCCCAAATTGTTCTACGAGAGAGAAAGTTCCCATTTTGTTCTTTGCCAAAACGTTCCAGATACTTTTTCCCATTTTGTTCTCTTCGAAATGTTCCCGAAAGTATTGTGCGTCCTTTTTTCTCTATGGAAACGTTTTGTTCTTATATAAATCCCATTGAGCACGTTTTTAAGCGTTCTTAGGAGCAAAACTACGCGAATGACATTTATGGCTTTACATTACCGCTTTATAATCAATAGCTGCCGGTAAAAAAATTTACTATTCAATAAAAAATGTCCAAAGCAAAAATCTAGCTACTATCTATCATTAGTTGGTAGCTATCTATACAAGGCTAATTTCCTATAATCTTTTCGTATTGACGTATGTATTTTATAATAAAATGCCTTACAAATTTGTATGCAAGTACACTTCACTTTTGCTTTTCTTTTCTGTTATTTTCTTACCTACTCCCCTATTCGTGCGCAATATCCTGTGTGCGAAATTTGCATTACAAAATAAAATGATTGACAAGCTCGATTCAACACAAGTAAAAAACAAAA
>NW_016218683.1:0-1575 GCF_001687245.7 Rhagoletis zephyria | reverse complement strand
AGCCATGCAATTTCATTCTTCTTCGGAAGATAGCGACGCCCTTTCTACCGCACGTCAAGAGACGCAGGACATTAGAGTTGGCCGGTATTGCGGTTTTACTAAACATTTTTGGCGTACCTCCGTACACGGGCCTTTTATCGAGGGGCAGCTCCCCCTAATTCGACCATTGCCGCTTAGGAGCCGACTACTGTGTGCTCGCGATCCACAGTAGAACGTCCCCATATAAACTGCGGTGCGCAAAGTAGTGACCGTACTACATACAAATTCGCTTAAATTTCGTATTTGTGCTATTCCGCACCCAAGAATGAAGAAATGTGGAAAATGGTAAAAGTCGACGTGATGCTGCCGATGATCTCTGCGGTTCCTTTGCATCACTGACCCTCTTTTTGGCTCACTCTAATGCCCGAACATGCTTTTCTGACCCCTCGGTCGTCTCATCTTTATGCTCTACAATTTTGGTAGCCCAGCGAAGTTCCGAAGGGCCTTCCTCGTCGTTGCGGCTTACCGTTTAGGCCTTGCAGGATGCTATCGGTTGAAGACTTATGCATCAAGGTGAGATATCCTTAATGGTGCTGTCGACTGCTCTCTGTACTTTTACTCGACCGTTTTAACCTGCGGTTCTTGCTCGGTAAAGACCTTGGCGTTCTTTCGCTGGCCCTTTTTGCGAGAACAGCATCGTTGGAGGCCGATTTCGTGCTCTAGCATGGTCAAAATGATGATGGTGCTACGTGCGACCATCTCCTCTAATGTGTCGAACCGACCGTGTGCAGTTAATCCGCTGACTGACTAGGTGGGATGGTTTCGTCTTTGCTGGGTGGGGTTTTCGCCACAAAGAGAAGCCACTTTTCGTAGTCGGCTTTGCTGTTTTTCGACGCTTGAAATTGAGATTGGTTTCTGTTGTTTATGGTTTTCGTCATGCACTTTTATGAGCCGATAGAATATGGGGCTTACCCTTAAGAAACATTCATCCGGAGTCGACCAGCGCACTCAACCCCACCTACACCACCAACTTAACGTTTACATTATTCAGAACTTACTCTGAGAGCCATCAAGGTTTTGACGGAAGATGACATAAAACTTAGATGACAGAATACTCGAACTAGAAGCTGTGTTCCAAAAGAAAACAGCTAGGGTCCTTACCGTCTAAGTCAAAGAAGCCAATTGGCGCTATTCAGGGTGCACCACGCGGAGACGACCTGTTCTACAGAGAACTAGTGAAAATACTTTATATAAATAGGGCCAGTAGTGATTGGTATTTCTAGCCGATGCAGTACCGGTGGCGGTCACGCTGTTCCAGTGTTGGTGTGTTTCTTATCTCTTCTTTTTCCTTTTTTGATCCGTATTTAGAGCTATTCAATCTGCATTAGGCTTATCATAGATTTTCTTAGACTTTCAGCACCAAAATGACAGAGCTTTGTAGTGATGACCGATAAATACTTGTTCGAATATCAATTTACAAAAGATTTTCAATATTACAAAAAATTGGGTTTTCAATCACTTGTCGCACGCGCATCCACCCACCAGCCAACCCTCACTTGAAATTCAACAAAATTGATTAACTAATCTCAGTGCAAA
>NW_016218682.1:0-1575 GCF_001687245.7 Rhagoletis zephyria | reverse complement strand
CAACCCTACAGTTTAGTTTCTCGCCAGTGCGTTGCCACTTTTTCAAAGCGCTTGATGTCATGAATTCGCGAACTATGCATAAACGGGACCATTTTTGAATTCATGAAATTAAGAATTCATGAATTCTGTCACATAGACGTAGTTTATTATTTTCATCTGCCTCCATATAGTCGAAACACTGTGCGACGTGCTAAAAACCGTTTTAAGTAAACACATTTTTTAAATATATCTATGTTCGTATGGAATAGTGGCTTATGTCGGGAAGCTGGCTTTAGTATAATGCGGCATTCCTTGTTTTTTTTGTTTGATGAGACTTAATAAGAATATTGTCTTGCTAGTATCGGAACTATTTCTTGCACATTTATTTGCCAAAAGTTGTTCAACGGCTCGGCGCCAGTGAGTCATTCGCAGTCGTATGCTGCGAATGCCGGATTATACTAAAGCCAGCCTTTCGACATAAGCTACTATCCCATACGAACACAGATATGTATAAGAAATGTCGTTCTTTCAATTACACTAAAAATTTTTTAAAGATTACCCAACACATGATTCAATAATACAAGGTTAGATAATTATTGACCGCCGCGGTTTGACACTCCCTTACAAAAGGTTGCGTTTACGAAGGAAAGAGAAAGGGCAAGAATGCAATCCCTTGTTGCGAAAATGGTAGTAGAAAAGTGGCAAAATAGGCAATTAGTAGTGAAATTCCTTTTGTAAGTTCTAATGTATTTGTAAGAAATCTGGCATTTTAAGCAAAATATTGAACGAAATATTAATATATCTACGTGAATTACGTAATTTCTGTGCTATTTAGCTGTATAAAAACTGCAAAAGGAGTCAGAATTAAAATAATAAACTATTTTTGGGAATAATTTAGGAATTTCGGGACTTATTTCGGATTTTTGGAACTTTCGGGATTCTCGGAACTAATTTCGGAACTGTTGGGACTTTCGGGGCCATTTAAAGATTTTTGGGACTCTCGGGACTATTTCGGGATTATCGGGAGTAATTTAGGTATTTTTGGCACTTTCGAGACTATTTCCAGATTTTTAGGACTTAGTTACGATTTTTGGAACTTGCGGGACCATTTCGGGATTTTCGGGACTAATTTAGGAACTTTGGGACTTTCGGAACTATTTTAGGATTTTTGGGATTATTTCGAAATTCTCGGAACTGATTTCGGGATTTTTGGGACTAATTTTTGGACTTTTTGGGCTTTCGGGAATATATCGATTTTTTTGGGACTTCTTTTGGATTTTTTAGACTTTCGGGACCATTTCGAGGTTTTCAGGAGTATTTCGGGATTTTTGAACTAATTTCGGATTTTTGGGACTTTCGGGACTATTTCTCCAGTTTTGGGAATAATTTAGGAATTTTGAAACTTTTAAAACTATTTGGGGATTTTCGGGACTTATTTCGGATTTTTGCAACTAGTCCCGAAAGTCCCGAAATTAGTCATTATCAAGGAACGGATTTTATGGAAATTGCCTTTTTTTCTGCTAAAGAGATAGAGTATATTCGATTAAGAATGTCAACGATTTAGCTTTCCCTGATTCCATATATACACATTTGATG
>NW_016218681.1:0-1575 GCF_001687245.7 Rhagoletis zephyria | reverse complement strand
TACTTTCGCTGAAATTTCGATTGGTTCCGTTTTGGAAAGCCCACCCTAAAAAAGTTATTGGTAGATATTTCCCACATCTGGTAGATTTTTTTCTTGTGTAAAATCAGCTCGAAATAAGCAGGCGAAATAACAATAAAATTAAAACGAGAGTGGTCGATTCGATTGCATCGCACCGCCTCTTATGCCTAGAAGCGTCTCATCAATACAAAATATGTACGTACATACATATGAATGTATGTAACTATGTACATATCTATATTTGTAGCTATCCAAAAAACTCACCTTCGCCACAGTATACTTCCACACAGATGGAAGTATTACGTATGTATGGGGAACATAAAGAAATTTCCTAGCGAGGGTGTTGAAAAGACGCAGCTGAAGGCGTACAGAGATTTTCTTCAGAAGGTTGCAACAATGTAGGTATTGAGATGGTTAGGGAAATTGCGGGTCAGCCACTTGATGAAGAGAAGCAATAGTTAACGACGCTTGGTACTTTGCACAACCTTCATCCCGTGCAAGCTTTCAGGTAACCGTTTCACCCTTCCTGTAGCGTGGGTGAGAGCTTTCGTCCCTCAGTGCAAATGTTCAGTTAGGCATAAGTCAACTTATAGAAATTCTACTTTGCACATTAATTAATTAAAAATAGAGAAAATGCGAGCGCAAAAAAATTGTAAGTAAATACTCGTATGCTTGTATGTAGCGCAATGCGTTAAGGGAAGGATTTATGGAGAAAAACAATGTTTAAATGAGAAAAAAATAAAAAATTAAAAATGAAAAGTTTCGAAGTCGTTGAGAATGGGTTTGGTCAAAGGATAATGACGAGTGTGAGGTTTGCTTAGGTCGATGCTGCTGGCCACCGGATGCAACGAAACATTGCGAAGACATTTCAAAGGGTGCGTTTGCCAGGAATGGGGGAAATATGATAGAATGACGCAAATGTGTTGGGTGGATTAACGAGGAGTCAGGAAAGCGCATGAACTCAGGCATAGCGGTCGGGTTGCAGTAATATGAGTGGGAGTTGGCAAATGCAGCGAACGGATTCAACGCATAACTGGGCAGTATGGAAAGCTGCACTGAGTTGTTAATATATGTACACACATACATACATACAAATCTTTCGTTTGCAAACAGAGCGGATATGTGATTCAGTGAGCGTTGCGCGATGGAGCCAGTGCTGGGTAGTACTCGAGAGTTGAAAGCAGATGCCAGCGCCGCTGTGGATGCTGCTTTGGGCATGAAGTGCATTGACTGTAATAAAATAGGCAGCAAACAAAACGAACAAATAAGCAAAACAGAAATAAAGGAAACGGACGAAATGAAGGACCGGCGCTATATTCGTGGTGAAGCATCAGAATAAAGGACCGTATTCGTATAGGTAATGTAGTTTACTGACACAGCCATCCAATGCCTAAATGCTACTTGGCGTCTTTTGCGTCAATCTCAGCTATTTTGCAAGTGGTCAATAATTATTTTAGTATTAAATGTGGTCACCAAACGACTACATATATTAGTGGTCGAGTTACAATGCCATGCGGTTGCAAATGGTTCCATCCTTTTTGAACATCTTACCCTTAT
>NW_016218680.1:729-1575 GCF_001687245.7 Rhagoletis zephyria | reverse complement strand
GGTTTAGTGTAATCTGGTTCACAAGTAATTGAAGGAAAATCATTTAAAACTTAAGAAAGATTATTTTCAATAATTGGTATCCTTATTGAAAATATATCGCAAAAACCAGATGATCCAAAAACTTTCAATTTTGTTGTTGAATCAGTAGTTTCTCTATATTTAATATCAACTAATATACCAAATTTCTCCAAAAAGTTAGCGCCTATGATTGGGGTTGAAATATCCGCTAATATGAAAGGGAATTCAAAATCGCGTCTTAAACCTAGATCAATTTTTAAAAGTTTTGTACCATAAGTTTTAATAGAAGAACCGTTAGCTGCAGTCAAATTAAGATCTGAATTTCTTTTATGTGATTTGAGTTTTGAAGAAGGAATGACCGAAACGATTGCACCAGTATCGATTAAAAAATTCAATTGATTGGATTTATCATAAATAAATAGGCGGCGAGAGGGTTTAACTTCATTCCCATTATTAGCCACCGTCATAATGGAACGATCTAGTTTAAAACATTAGAATTTTCTTCGTGTTTATTTTTGTTAAAATTAAAAGGTTGAATGCATTTAAAAGCATTATTTTTAAATTTTCTATGATACCAACAAATATTTTTGTTAATATCGTTTATAGATCTAGAAAAATTTCTTGATCTAGAACGACTTCTGTCTCTATCTCTATCTCTTTATCTTGATTTAATTTGTAATTCATTAATAGAGTGGTCCCACTGCTGAAACCAGGGAATCCTGCCAACATAGGAAATTCTTATCGTCCGATAACACTCCTTTCCCCGGTAGCGAAGACACTCGAGGCCTTACTACTCCCGTATTTCACAAACCACTTGACCCCAGCGAA
>NW_016218680.1:0-718 GCF_001687245.7 Rhagoletis zephyria | reverse complement strand
CATCAGCGTGGTTTCCGTAAAGTGCACAGTACAACAACAGCACTTAGCGCCATAAACACTCAGATAACTCGTGGCCTTAACCGTAAACGTCCCTGTGAGAGAACGATTCTAGTAGCGTTGGACCTGTCAAAGGCTTTTGACACTGTCAGCCATTCCACGCTACTAGAAGATATAGAGGCTTCCTCTCACCCACAGAGGCTCAAAATGTGGTCGGCACATTATCTAAGTGGTCGACACTCGTCGGTAATATTTAGAGACAAATCGAGCAAACTTAGAAAAATAAAACAGGGGTTCCACAGGCTGGTGTCCTTTCCCCACTACTGTTTAACTTTTACATTTCAAAGCTCCCTCAACCACCAGAGGGAGTCTCGATTGTCTCTTACGCCGACGATTGATCGATCATGGCGACTGGGAATGAAATTGATGACCTGTGTTCGAAAGTAAACGGATATATCTCTGAACTTTCTCGCTTCTTCACTGCAAAGTGTCTAGCCCTCTCCCCTACGAAATCCTCTGCGACCCTGTTCACAACCTGGACGAACGAGGTCAGACTACCGCTAGGAATTCACGTCGATGACACACCAATTCCGACAGTGAATAATCCTAAAATACTCGGAGTAACATTCGACAGCCTGCTCTCCGCCATTGTCAATAAAGTACAGAGCCGCAACAAGGTCCTCAAGTCGCTAGCCGGCAGTACTTGGGGCAAAGACAAAGA
>NW_016218679.1:0-1575 GCF_001687245.7 Rhagoletis zephyria | reverse complement strand
CCTGCCACTATGCCAAGGACACATTGCCGTGGTATAATGCAAATAACATTAACTTTGTACCTCACGACTGCAATCCACCCAATAGCCCAGAGCCACGTCCTATTGGGGAATATTGGTCAATTGTCAAAGGAATCTTGCAGAAAACAGGTGAAACAGTGAAAAATATTGAAGAGTGCAAAACAAAGTAGTTGTGCGCATCGCGTAAAGTCGATGATGCAGTCGTGCAGAACATGATGGCGCGTGTGCGATGAAAATNCATATGGAGCAAATAATAACTAATATTTTAACATTTTAATAACATCTAAACTTCCAAGTTATATAATACAAAAAAAAAAAATTTCAAAGCCTTCTTGTTTTGTTTCTGGTAGTAATTTCTAAGTGTCGCAGTTTTGGTGTGTTCACCCTTTATGACTCGTTCACCGACGACAGCATCCTAGACTTGTTAGCGATGAACTGTCACCAAAGAGTATTGGGTGGATTTTTAATTGCCCCAGAATCCATCGGGAGGCGGTATCTGGGAGCGCATGGTGCGCTGCCTGAAACGCGTGCCAATTCACACGTCGAAAGAAGTTGCTCCCCTCGAATATACTTTGCAAGGCGACATCGTAGAGGTGGAAAACATTGTCAACTCGAGGCCTCTTACTTACTTCCCGATCTCGATCCAAAACCACTTTTTGTTGATGTCGTCGAATATGATGAAAACATCTTGTATGGCCAACGTTGGCAGATTCACAGTTTTAATTGGAAATTATAGTTTTATAGACAAGCTTACGGTTCTTTAAATTACCTCTCAATACAAATTTTTTCGAAATTTCCGAAATGAAAGAATGAACTAAAATTTCCCTTTAGGTGATCCTGCATCAACTGCCCATATAACTTCACATTCGCGAAACTGCTGAGTTCTCGGCAATATGATTCAAAGAGTCAGGCTGCTAAAAATATTTGGCCCACTTAAAGTTCGAAAAATAAAAATAATCCCGGATTCTTGTTCAGGAGGTCCTGGCATCAAACAAACATTGATAACTTTCTTCTACCACAAATTTTGCCCCGAACATAAAACAATTACTTTTATTTTCGGTCCCTGCCTTAAATAAAAAATTTTTGCACATAACCTATTCTGGTGAACGATTCAATTTTGCTTTTTTTCCTATTTATTACTTTTGAAAACATGTCTAAAAGTAACTAATGATAGCACCAATGTAGTTGTTTTTGATGATGTTTGTTGGTGATAGCGCATTAACAAAAACCCATTTGAGGCCTATCTAGCAGATACAACAAACAGTTAAATTTGAAAATTATGTTCAACCTATTCAGCTGAGTGGGCCAATTAAAAAGTCCAAAATAAGCCACATGTATGTACATTAGGGTAGTCGAAAATAAGTAAAGTCGGAATTTTAATGCTCTCACCCCCTAGGATTGTTCTATAGCGAAGAAATTATAGCCTTATTTTTTATTTTGAAATCAAAAAATATTTAGTGGTCGCTCAAAGCGCCCAAAGTTTCTCATGTATTTTATGTGGGGAAAAGACAACTTTTCGTAGAAATGGTATGGAATTCTTGAAAATAAATATTTTTC
>NW_016218678.1:0-1575 GCF_001687245.7 Rhagoletis zephyria | reverse complement strand
ATGGCCCTTGTTTGGGCTAAATCTAGTAGCAGTTAAATTTTCCCTCCTTCCTGTTCACCTATTGATCTGAAATCGGGTATACACTTTTAGGTCTCACGGCAATATAATTATTTATATGCAATATCATTGCAAATCCAAAATGACCGCCACCTCAACTGCGGATTACGTATTTTTCCAAAACCCTCTCAATATAGGTATCAACTGAAAGGGATTGCCTAGTAGAGTACAGTACTCCATGAAAAATTCCAAATTAACCACCATAATATAGCAGATTACATTTTTTGTTAAATTCCGTCAGTATCGGAATCAAATGAAAGAGCTTGTAGAATACAGTGCATTTTAGAAAAAAGGCGTGTAATAAGGTTTAGACAGTCAATTAATTAAAACGTAAAGTAGATAACTAAACAAAACAAAGAACTTTGTCAGCTTAGGTTCGACAACTTAGTTTTAATTAGGGTTGCCAGATTTTTTATGCGCGAAATCAGTACATTAGACGTTTTCATGCTAAAAAAAATCAGTACTTTTCAGTACATTTTATTCAAAGCAAAATTATGAATGTAAGTAACAGAAAATAATTTAAAACGCCTGAGTTCTTGTTTTTAACAATATTTTGGTATATAAATAAAATATAGTTAATAAAAAATAAAAGTGTTATTCATTTTAACATGAGTGTACACATCATTATTCACAGGAGCCAATCAATTATTTTATATTTGTGACTTTTTGAATAGCAATAATGAGATCATTCCCATTTCCAGTGTTTCAATAGTCAAAGAATTCTATACATTTCCTTTTAATTTGAAGTTCACTTTCAGAAATTTTTAATTAGAAGCCGGTTTCTCTCTTTGCGCCAGGAAACAAACTTTATTCTTAAGATCCTCTCATACTGTCAAAAAGTACCACTTTTTATGGAGTTCATCTATATTTCCTCATGGCTTAAATAATTTTTCGACTGCGCAAATACTGTGAAAGACTAAGAATTCGCTAAAAAGAGTATCTAACACTATGTCTTGAATGCGAAAATCTTTTACAAAGTCAGTAAATTGAGAAAAAGGAGTTGTAAATTATAGGCAAAAGCCATTCGAATATTGAAATTTATTGTTATTAAACTGAAAGTTATTTTCGAGATAACTAACAGCACTCGACAAAAATGTAAGCATTATTTTTAAATAATTTATCGCAACTTGTACGTAACGACCCGGCGATATGCCCATAAAACGATTGATCTTTTTGTTGTATTAATTTCTTGGGCATATCAAACATTATCTAAAACGTCAACTAAATATAATTAAATTATCTTCTTATTTTTACAGTACAGTTTAACCCTCCATTATGCGCACGGGTACTACTCACGCGGTTAGTCGCGTGGATTACAATAGTAGTCCAACTTCTTTGGCTGCTATAATATTATATTTTAACAAAATTTTTATATTTGTTTCCAATAAATGTTTATTTATATTATTTTATACGTCTCAAATATATTTTGACTTTGGCTTTATGTAAGTTTGCGCGTGTTGTTTTGAGCCGTTTAATAGAAGGTTTTCAAGAATTATTGCAAATGCAAAGTGTGCAATA
>NW_016218677.1:0-1575 GCF_001687245.7 Rhagoletis zephyria | reverse complement strand
GCATATTCGATTGGATGCTCATCTTGGCCCTCCCCCTGGAGTAAGGCTGTTCCTAAGGCATATGCACTGGCATCCGTTTTTAAAACAAACAGTATGTTATCCTGAGCCTGTTTCAGAATCGGCGCCGATGACTACATACTTTTCAATGAGTTAAACGACGTTTGCTGCTTTTCAGACCAACACCATACAGCATTCTTTTTGGTTAGATCAGTTAGTGGCTTAGCGATGTTTGCATACTGCTCAATAAATCGTCTGTACCATGAGCAGGTTTGTATAAAGGAAATGAGTTGCTTTACATTTTCAGGCTCTTTTCGCTGACTTATCGCTTTAGTCTTTTCGGGATCAACAAATATACCATCGTGTGTAAGGATGTGACCGAGGTACTTCACGTATTCACAGCAGAAACGGCTTTTTGCATTATTGACGCGCAGTTTGAATTTGCATAGCTTAGCTAGCACGGTATTAAGATCGTCGATGTTGCATGAAGGACNATAAATCGTCTGTACCATGAGCAGGTTTGTATAAAGGAAATGAGTTGCTTTACATTTTCAGGCTCTTTTCGCTGACTTATCGCTTTAGTCTTTTCGGGATCAACAAATATACCATCGTGTGTAAGGATGTGACCGAGGTACTTCACGTATTCACAGCAGAAACGGCTTTTTGCATTATTGACGCGCAGTTTGAATTTGCATACCTTAGCTAGCACGGTATTAAGATCGTCGAGATGTTGCATGAAGGACGGTGAGCAAACGATAAGGTCATCTAAATACGCAAGGAGTTGCACCTTTGGAACTGAAGCTTTGAAACGATCGATGAGACGTTGGAATGTTGCAGGCGCGTTCCGCAATCCGAATGGCATTGAATGAGAATGTACCAAACGGGGTGATAAGGCATGTCTTGTCACGATCTTGATTCCTAACCTTGATTTGATAGTATCCACTTTGAAGGTCCAATGTGGTCATAAATTGTGTACTCTTTGGGGCGTGCAAAAGATCATCTATGCGAGGTAAAGGATATCTGTCGGGCACAGTCACCGCATTCAGGTTACGATAGTCAACGCATACACGTACTCCACCACCCTTTTTAGGTACCATTACAACAGGAGATGCCCATGCAGACTCGCATTCCTCGATCACGCCATTTTCAAGCATCTTTCCAATTTCTGTTTTTAGTTCGTGCATTTTAGCAAAAGAAAGGCGATAAGGCGGGCTAAAAATAGGCTCATGGTCGCCAGTATCGATTTTGTGCTCTGCATACGGAGTCGGTGAGTACTCATTGCCAGGAAACTCTGGACCGTAAGATTCGAACTCAGACATGTAAATTTTCGAACGATCTACCCTCTCTGGCTCTTCCTCCGCTACTCTTTTCGGTCGTGTGCTTGACACTTTAACGGTCTCTATAAAATTTAACTTCAGAGGCAAAGCAGGCGCGAAATCGAAGTGTTGCATTGGATCACTCTCAAAGTACCAATACCTTTGACCCATGTTCAGGACTATACCAGCCTGCTCGAGAAAATCCGTAACTACAAGAGTACGGTTACCGCACGCGTTAGGCAATATAATAAACTCGATGTTG
>NW_016218676.1:0-1575 GCF_001687245.7 Rhagoletis zephyria | reverse complement strand
CATTCCCAAAAAGCGCCACGGATGGTCAGTGGAGTACGAAGTCATTTGCATTTTGTATTGGATGGCATGTGGATGCAGCTATGGAGTAGTTGCTGGATTTTTAGGCATAAGCCGTTTCACTGCGCGAAACGTTATTCACAAAACCTTGAAAGAAATTATTGCAATGCGTGGTTTAATACGGCATGGCACTGCAGAAGAAAATGAAAGGGTTGCTGATAAATTCTGCCAAAAAACAAAATCAAACGCGTTTCGTAATTTTGTTGGAGCGATTGATGGCACACATATTCGCATAAAATGTCCTGTCAACAAACACGATGAATACATCAATCATAAAAGGTTCTATTCTATCCAGGCGCAGGCGGTTGTGGACAGCGATTATAAATTTACAGATGTTTTCATTGGCTACCCAGGATCTGTACACGATACACGAGTGTTTGTGAATAGCCCCTTATATGCTAGGGGAGANCTTTCCGGTGGCAGTTATCACCCCATTCACAGAACCTCTGACATCAAATCAAGCCAGGTTCAACGTTGCGCATAGTAGAGGAAGAATAGTTGTTGAAGCAGCTTTTGGAATTTTAAAAAATAGATGGAGAAACATATTTAATAGAGATTTGGAATTGAAAATTGAAAACTGTATAAAAACCGTATTTGCGGCATTTATATTGCACAACATTTGCATTCTTGCAGATGATTTTGACCTATCTTCCCTGGCTACTGAGAATGAAACTATTAATATAGAATCGGTCCAATCTGCGCGAAATATATCCGACTCTGAAGATGGTTTAAGAGTACGAAATGAAATTTTCAATGAATTCCTTCAAACTATTTAAGTATCAATAAAACAAGACTTAATTAAAGAGTTTCTTAGGTTTTTATTTACATATGCATATCAAAAATACTTTTTTTTTTTTAGTTTTTTTCATATCAGTCTTATTTACATTTACTTAAAAATATAAAGTGGTATTCAATACCATCACAATAAAAAGAAAATCATATATGGAGATCCATTTTGTTACTAAGCCTACTAGTTTTTAAAAAGAGTAATATATCTTAAACTAAAAAAATTCATCACATTACTTATTGTACTGGTTTTTCTTATATCTAGAGGTACATGTTGTATAAAAATAATAAATTAAAGTGAATTCAAGCAACAAACAAAACAAAAAATTAAATACTACACTTCTACCAAAAAAATATTTACATAAAAAAGATAAAATAAAAAAATTCAGTTAAAAATATTTCCTAATGGCACGGACTACTCAGAATCCGAGTCTGAGGTCAAGAGCAGCGCTGATGCGTCGATGTGCGGATAGTCCGTCTGCACCATTTGCCCAAATACAGCCAAAAGCGTTGATATTTTTTTATTGATTTTTTAATCCCTTTTATAAATGTGGCGTTCTAGTTGCTTAACGCCATTTTGTGCTGCAGAGCGCCGGGATGTTGATGGCAGCGGACTCCGTCTCGACTCTTCGCTAGACGTCGACTGCGAATTTGTCAAGGACTCAACCGGCTGCAGTGCCGATACAAATGTGGCGTTTTCCTCTCTCCTTGGCTGCATCGACACCTCACCAT
>NW_016218674.1:0-1575 GCF_001687245.7 Rhagoletis zephyria | reverse complement strand
AACCAAAAATAGATATGTTATCTTCATATTCGTAAAGCAGCTTGTCAGGCAGCTGTCAAAAACTTTCAGATTTTAACTAATGACTGACAGTGAGTCATGAAGGCTGGAACGAACGAAAGCTATGCGGAGCAGGAGGGTGATGGCTATGCAATCGAAGGCAAACGCATTTGGCATCCAAGTGTTTCAATGAAAAAATAGCGCTTACGTAGAATAATGTAGCGGCAGTACTCTGAAAGAAGCTTACAATTTCTGCCCTTGATCGTAATTAGCATTGTAATTCTTCATATGACATGTAATTGAAAGCCGATAGCAGAAACGTACATACGTATATATATATAGAGCTGTTGGGATTCTTAACGTTATAAGTCGAGCACATTATAATTAAAACTCGCAAGATTGCGTGTTAAAGTCTAATTACGCTATTGGCAAGGTAAATATGGATACAGGTGAATTCGTATCTATGCAATACTATACGTGGATTATATAAATACATATGTACGCATATACATATGTATATAGTTATGTATGTAAGAATGCTTATATACATATATGTATTACCTCGTATCACGACATATGAAAGAAAAAAAGGTTATCGTGTGTCAGTTTTATTTAAACACTTATGTCGAAAAAAAAATGTTGGGTGTACAAATTTTTTTGCAGGCACCCGATAAAAATCGCTAAATCGCGTTTTTGCTATAATTTTCTTATTTGATATCAGATTTTAAAAATCCGTCGCCGAAAAGGTCACGCTCACGACTATAATTAGCCATTAATCAATTCGGTTTTAAAAACCGCTTTGATTTATACCTCCAATAATTTTAAATAAAAATGTAGGAATAGTCGATTTTCGGAAACAAAATGCGTTAAGGTATAAATCAAAAAGTTTTTTTGAACCAAAAATTTTTAATGGCAAATTATACTCTTGAACTGCATAAGTATTCAAATAAAACTGGCACAGGTTAAATTTTTATTTCGTGATACGCCTTAATGTATATATCCGAGTACAGAAGGCCTGCGAAATTTCTGATCGACATACCACTCTACCAGTAGACTCGCTAGGTTGTTAGCGAAGGAAGGTTAGTATGCAAGTAAGTAAGTTCCCTGCAGTAAAATTTAGAGACAGTCTGGCAAAGCGCTAGTTGCGAACTATATACATACTTCAAAACTATCTCTGAACTGGTGCAAAACGCCAGCAGAGCGGGTCAGTTGAAAACTGCGATGTAAGTGTACAAATTCTCACTTGTCGTACAATATGAAAGTAGCTCAGCGAGAGAAGACTTCCGACTGAAGCATCTTTGGTCGCGAGTCCAAATCGCGGCGGAGGCAGTTGTGAGTTTTCATATTTAATGAATTTAAATTGTTTGTGTGCCGCTTACAATAACTTTTTTCTTTTTGTAAAATATGTAACAAGCGTGGAATTTGTAAAAGAAAAGAAAAAACGGAAAACTTTTTCTTATAAAAAAAATTGTCCAAAACGGAACCGATTAAAACCTAGCAGCAAAGTAATGCACTGGACGACAATTGATATCGTCGTGTAAAACTGGACAGTTGAAAGCATTGCTTGGGTATTGAGCT
>NW_016218673.1:0-1575 GCF_001687245.7 Rhagoletis zephyria | reverse complement strand
CGCGTTTAACTAATAAAGTGAAAGGTTAAATACTTTAATATGGAAAAAAGTCAATTTAACTAAATCGGTATGTCAAGCATAGTATGTCAAGCTTGAAGTAAAGTACAAGGCATAAAGAACTTTCTATACAAAACATTAAATACCAAACAGAAGTAGACAAATACAAAAGTTGAAATTCTTGTATTGATTGAAGACANAAATAAAGGTTAAAAAAGAAAATGAGCTGATGGGCATCATCAAGCTTTGATAGGAAGCGCTTCAAGACCATTTTAAGTACCATAGTCTGATTAAAATCGATATTTGAGTTTTAAAAAAAAACATAGGCTGGAAAAGTGGCACGAAATTTCAAAATGTAAATTTCTGATTTATAAGTTCTAAAAAAATATAGTCTCGAAAAGAGACAAGAAAAAGTCGAAGTTAAATTTTTTAGAAAACGCTAGCACAAATAATTTGATTGAAGCTACTAAAATGGACCGATCCATGCTTATAAATCAAAATTTTAATGAATATCAGCCAAAGAACCACAACTTTTTTATGAAGCGCTTGAACTCCATTTCGAATATAACTGAAACTATGACCGAGAGCTGAAATAGGGACATAACATTTACATATAACTTGCAGAAAACGCTGAAAAAATCACTCGAAGACCATTTCAAGCGCAAACATTTGATTTAATCCAAGATTGAAAGTGTGCGTAACAGAAAACTCTGAAATTTAAGAAATTAAAACGAATTCCGATAACAAGTACCGGAAATCCAATTCAAGCACAGACAAAAAAATTCGATTGAGGTTCTGATTGAGACTCAATATAACCATATGGTGCGCACTACTTATAAAATTCCAATTAAGAAATATTTTGAATGCAGTGCAGTTTAAGGGTCCCTGCTGAAAAGCGATGATTGATGGAATGTTGATTGCAGCTGTGCATTCTTTTAATAAAATTTGCTTCTTAAAGTTAGGTTTATTAATATCACTGCAAAGACAGAGCCAAAAATAAAATGCTTGTTTTTGTTTAATGAAGTGAAAATTGCGATTGCAGCCATGATTGAAGTGACTACTCAAGCAGCTTGAAGGCTTACAAAAATTTGTCTTTTGTATTTAAATATACATTAGAGGTTTTAACGGTGTTTCCCAGTTTTAAAAAAATGATTGAAGCTATGCTTGTACGGAAAATTTTCATGGAAATGCATTTAATATTCAAAATTGATAGCATGAAAGGTAAAATTAATGAATTGTGCCAGTTGGTGCCATACTTTTGATTAAATTGTAATTTTATTTTTATATTTACGAATCCCTGTTGAACAAATTTATACAGTTATTCAAGCATTTAACTGCTCATGCATATCTAAAAAAAATTTCATTCATACAAATATGTATCTTAAAGTATATGTACGCAACTTATCCATACACAGCTTGGCCGGCAGCCGGTCTGGTCTGGGCCGGTCCCACGCGCTGCACCAGTGACCCGACAATGCACTTGTCTCCACTGCTACAGCTAGTCATTGTTCAGCTGACAAGCTACCTGGCCGGCTTGCTGGCTGCAGGGAAAAAAGCTTCCGAGCTTTTGCGTGCTGT
>NW_016218672.1:0-1575 GCF_001687245.7 Rhagoletis zephyria | reverse complement strand
TTGAAGGATTGTAGAAGCAAATACATACTCATTTACATATATGTATACAAAAAAGTGGGTATGTATGTACATACTCGCACATTTGGGTCAATCCATGTCAAGTCAACCAATTCAATGGTTGTAATCGACCATTTTTGACGTGGTTGAATTTTAGTCAGAACTTGTCTTTTATCAGATGCATAACAAAATTCTGCTAATGAAAAAAATAAAATTTTTCGAAAATTATGCAGAATTCTAAATTTTCCAATTTCCGGGATTTTGTTAGCTTATTCTTGTGAATATGTCAAAAACTTTGTGTTTTTTTTTTTGGCCTAATAAGTCATATTAAACAATTTTTATTGAGCTTGAGTTGGGTTTTGTATTTACAAAAATGGTTCTGGTCTCGTTTTACTCCTCTGCAGCAGATAAATATAAAAACAGAATTAAAAAAAAATACAAAATTTTGAAATTAAGAAATCGTAAAAGCAAAAAGACATCCTGAAAATTAAAAGGTGTTTTTTTAAGGTATGAACTTTTTAAATTTGAAATTTGAATTTTTTTTTGCAAACTCTAAATAAATTTATTTTAAACCATTTTCATTTTATATAAACTTTAGTGTTTGAAATATATTTTTATTTTCAAAAATTTATAGCGTAAAAAACGTCTTCTTGAAAATTTCTGTTACTTTTAAGATCAGTATAGGGTATTGTATGAAAAAAATTGAGCCTAAATTTATTTGGCTTTTTAGGTATATCAAAATGTGATTTTTTAAGTATTAAAATGCTGTAATTTTTTTATTTTTCAAATTTTTGTATAATTTATTTTATATAGCCCAAAATCTCACCTTTAACATGAGACCAGAACGGTTTTTGTAGCTATAATAGTTTTTGAGATATAAAAAAAAACTTGCGAAACTCAGAAAAATTGTAAATTTTGAACTTTCGCGATTCTTTTTTGTAAAATCTTTTCTTTTTGGTAGAACTTTGTTATCTGCAGAGAGAAAAATTCTGAACAAAATTCCTCCAAATCAAAAATGGACGGTTTCAGCATTTGATCGATTTGACATGGATTGACCCTTTGTTTTGTACCTTTGTGAGTGTGTAGTACGACGNGAAAATAATGATTTAGCGCTCCAACCAATTTAGTGAAAAGTGAGCAGAGCACAACACAAAAAAAAAGGGAAAACAAACGCAGAAGTAACTCATCTACTCAATTTTCTGTGCAATTTTTTCCTTAGAAATTCTGCTATTTTTTTATTTCTTTTTGAAATGTAGCTATGCAGGGAAGTCAGTATTGTTATACGAAAAAAGCAAAAACAAAAAAATCGCCAAAGACACATCGCCACACTTGCTTCGCGCCAACTCTAAATTGGACTACTTCAGCTTGCGGCGCCACGCCATGAATGAAAGCAACAGCGCTCAAAGTAAATCAAAGCCAACGCGAGCTAAGCGCCAAATACTCGAACAGCTGGAGGAAGCGTGGAAAGCAAAAGCGACTCAATTTGCAACAATTGGCAGTTTTCAACCGATTCCAGGCGGCATACATTAAAAGTAGATAGCATTGAAAATATCTGCACACATACATACATACATACAT
>NW_016218671.1:0-1575 GCF_001687245.7 Rhagoletis zephyria | reverse complement strand
GTCGGCGGCGAAGCTGAAAGGCGAACACAATCATGTAAGTAAAATGATGCGAAGCAATGCTATTAAAATTAATATATATATTTGTATTTATGTATGTATATGTGCACATAACACTATGCAGCAAAAAACAAAAATTCCAAACATCAACAATAGTCGATTTCTTTACGAATCTATGGGGAAAACATAGCAAAACTGCGTTTTTAATTTTTTGTCCTTGAGATCAGGAGTTTTTTTGAAGCACTTGGGAATTTAAAAAATATGATTTAAAAAATATGATGAATATGAACAAAATTATTACAAAAACTTAGTGCAATGTAGAATAACAATATGGGCATCAAATGAAGGAGAAAATTCTGTAGAAATAAAAAATAATTAAATTTTTTTCCGTAAGGACAAATAAGTTGTACTGGAAATGACCATTTAATTATTTTTATTTTTTTAAGCAAATAAAGTTCGAAGGACCTAGTTCTAGGATGTGGCCGTGTTTCCTCGCTAGAAAAAACACCTAAAGAATTCTGCTGCATATACAGTGACTCAAACAAATGACCGCGTGTTGATTTTCTTCATATATTCGTAATGCTTTTCGAGCTAAATTTTTTTTTGTTATTTTTATATAAAAATATCGTCTAAGCTTTAACCAAAACTGTTTCAAACTTTATACAAAATATAGGAAAATTCAAAAAATTTTCATCAAAATTTCAACTTTTTATTCTGAATTTTTAATAAAATTTTTGGGGTATGCAGTTTTATAGCCCATACAATTTTAATCTAATGAAGTGCAAGTTTTAAATGGCTAAAAAATCGCGTTGATTTTTGAGAATTTTTTTCGGTGACGGATTTTTGCACTTTTTTCCATATAAGTACGAGTTTTTTATGAAATAAAACGCGGGAGACCGTCAGCAACAAAATTTCAAAATATCAACTTAAGGTTTGGTAAATTGCGCTTGTATTACATATGTGACCAACCGTACTTCTTTCGGAAGGACAGTACTTCTCGTACTTCGAAGTACAGTCAAATTTACTTATTTGCAATGTTTTGTACTACCCAAGGCACATTGAAAAGATAATATCAGCGAAAGATAATAAAAAAAAAGATAATATCAATAATTAGACAAGCAACAACAAAATACACATCAATGTTGTTTTTGCTCGAACACCTGTTTGATACGCCTTGGAACTACCTTTTAAGTTAAAATTTTTATAACTGTTTCGAAAAATTTCAAAAGGTTAGTCATCTCAGTTGCTGTGGGCGTCCTTTTTTACTCCATATTCTCTGTCTCTGTACGATTAGTAGATCGCTGGGAATGAGTGCCTTGTCTTAAAATAATAAATATGTAGTATAGATTTGTAATTAATAAAATATATTTGTTGAATTGGTACACTGTTACCGTTTTTGTATATTCTGCTTTTACCATTTGCTCATTACTTTCATACTATTTTTGGTTTTCAGTTTGTGTAATTCTTTGAGCTTAGAAATAGTTGGTCACATTAGGCGTGATTCACATGCTCTGCACATGACTTCGACGTCATTGTTAGGCAGCTAAAATTTAACTAATTTGTAAAGTCATACAATTG
>NW_016218670.1:0-1575 GCF_001687245.7 Rhagoletis zephyria | reverse complement strand
TACCAGAAAATGAACATGATTGTAATTTATCAATAAAAAGTTCTTCATTAAATTTACCTAATTTGCATAATGAAATATCAGCCCCAGTATCTATTAAAAATGTTAAACTAGTTTTTGTTCCTATGTCTAATTGTATATAATTAGTAGTGTTTTTAGAAATAGAATAAATTTTATTTAATTCTGTTCCGGAGGATGAATGATTAAATTTCGATTGTTCATCTCCGGACCTTCGGAGTTTTCCTGAACCACATGTACGTTATTTCTATTATTATTATTATCGTTATTACGATTGTTGTTATTACCATTTTGGTTTCGTCTACCATTATTATTGTTGTTGTTTCTATTGTTGAAACGATTATTATTTTGGTAATTATTATTCCCGTTATTATTATTATGATTTCTATTATTATTATCTAGGATTGTTATTATTATTTCTGTTATTGTTATGATTCGAATTTCTATTATTGTGATTCGAATTGTTGTTTCTATTATTATTATTATTTCTATTGTTATAATTTTTATTATTGTTATTTTTATTCCGCTTGTATGAATTGTTTCTATTAGAAAAGTATAATATTTGATTTTCATTACTAGCAAAGTCTTTTTCTAGTTCTATTGCTAGTTGTACCGCTTCATTCAAGTCTTTTGGTTTAGAAGCAAAAATTGTAGGCTTAATATCTGCATTAAGACCATTTTTAAATATATTCAATGCATAAGTGTTATTAAGAGAAATAATCGTGTTTTTCTGTGTAGCATTGCATTGTGGTATTTCGTTTATTTGCAGCTCATTCAATTCTGCAATCAATTCTAGAAGCTTTTCTTTATATGTTTGTATTTTCATGTTCTTTTGCAAGAATTTACTCAAAGTTAGTTGTATTTGTGCTATTGTTTTTGTAGACTTATATCTTGATTGAAGTGAATTTTTAAGACTATTGAAGTCATTAATTTCGCTAGTACTTACAGCAGTTCTAACACTTGATGTTAATTTCACATTAACGACAAAATCTATGAGTAGTATTTTCGCGTCATTTGTTAAAGAATTGTAAATTATTTCAACGATTTTTAAAAATGATGTTAAATCTTTAAAATTTCCAGAAAATTCTGGTATACTCTTTAATGATAGTTCTATATTGAATAATGCCATTTTGAATGAAGTGTTTGAACTTGAATTCGAATTTTCAGGAGCTAAGTTTGAATTTTCAGGAGGTATGTTTGAATTTTCTGTCTCCTTTTCTAAATCTGACATGCTCTGAGTTGAATCTGTGTCTAATTTTTCTAATTTTTGTTTTAATAATGTCTTTGCTGTTTCATAATATTTGTAAAATTTCTCTATGAATTCTTTTTTTATTTCCTTACCAGTGCTAAATTCTATAAATTGTTTTTTAACTAGCTCTACCTCTTCTAAATTTAAAATTAATGTGTTGTTAGTATATCATCTGCTACCTGATTTTCTCAAGTTAGTGATAATTCTAGTCAAACGATCTATGAATTGGTCCATTTACAAAACATTATAATATATATTTTTCTTTTTCATATAATTTGATTTAATATTTAATTTTACGTGACATCATTTAA
>NW_016218669.1:0-1575 GCF_001687245.7 Rhagoletis zephyria | reverse complement strand
AAAACACTTTTCTCGAAAAAGTTAAATATTGAAAAAAATAAATAAAAATGAAACATGTTCTGAGTAGCAGAACAGATTTAATTTTTACGTTTTTTTTTAATTTAGTTTTCTTGACTTTTTGGAAAAGCGTGTTTTTTGGGCGTAATTTTGGAGAACTTTTTTTCCTTTTCAGGAACTCTAGAACTATTGAAGAGCTACTCAGAACAGATTTAATTTTTACGTTTTTTTTAATTTAGTTTTCTTGACTTTTTGGAAAAGCGTGTTTTTTGGGCGTAATTTTGGAGAACTTTTTTTCCTTTTCAGGAACTCTAGAACTATTGAAGAGCTACTCAGAACAGATTTAATTTTTTAAAAAAAATTAACTTTTTCCACTTTTTCGAAAAAAAAAAGTTTCTTCGACGTAATTTTGCAGAACCTTCTTTCTCCTTCTTAGGAACTCTAGAACCTTTGGAAAAGCTACTCAGAACAAATTTAAGTTTTTTTTTCAAAATTTTAACTTTATACAGATTAGAGAATTGTTTTATTTGATTGTTGAAAAAGTTGTAATCACGTGAGTCCGGGCTATTGTACACTTTGAGAATGGGCGCGTTTATAAGACGTAGCTGTTGCCCAACCGTTGGCTATTTGTCTTAGAAACGCACAGTTGAGTAGTTACGCTCAGCCCAACAGTTGGCAATTTTCCGCAATTTTTCCAGTGGAAAATTTTTACGCTACCTGAAGTCAACGTGTTGGGCTTAGCATAAACAGCTGATCGAAAACACTTACGCCGCTTATATTAAATTTAACGCCGCTTTGTTAGGTGGCAGTTGCAAACAAATTTATTATATTTTATATTACTGACGTGATAAAGTAACTGAAATACTTTATAATAATACTACGTTTCTAAATATATGTTTTTAAGATGTTTGCTATATAATTTTACACTGTTTAATTCATTGTAACATTAAACGAATTTTTCAACACGGCGGCCGCTCAGCGTTGAATTCTAAATAGTATCGGCGCAACTATCTCTATTTGTTGCAATTTCATTTGTTTACATTTATCAGCTGTTCATTTGGCAGCATATTTATCAAGCCGTTTCTAAGACGTAATTGTTGGGTTCAACAGTAGCCAGCAGTTTCGTAGCAGATGAGCTAAACAGCTACGTCTTATGAATGCGACCAATAACAGAAAAAGCAACAACATTCGTCCGAGTTCTGTTGTAATTCACGATTGAATAGCACGATAAAATAATAACAAGGGTTGAGGTTTTAATTCACTAAAAACTACCGTATGCTTGCGAAACCGCGGCCGAGNAACTACCGTATGCTTGCGAAACCGCGGCCGAGACTTGAAACTATCGGCTATTTATTGCCCACCGCGATTTTTAATTTCTGAAAATGACTTTAAAGATTTCTTTGATAGTCTGGGTAATAGATTCCTGGCAGGAGCCGAGCATAGCAAAGCATACCCAAAAGGGCGGCAGTTATACAATACCATTATAAACAGCCAGAATAGACTAGAGGTCACATCTCCTGGTAAACCTTCTAACTGGCCCACCGATATAAAGAAGATACCAGACCTAATAGATTTCGC
>NW_016218667.1:0-1575 GCF_001687245.7 Rhagoletis zephyria | reverse complement strand
CTCATCCGAGGCTTTGTTTTTGTTCTTCACTGGAAGAAGTTTTTGCGCGGTGAGTCCAAAATCCAGCGCACACCCCATTGCTGGGACGTGGGTGGTTTCACAACCGAATACACTTTTATAAAGCGTTTGCTCCAAGAGAGACGCTCGCTTGCAGCCGCACCTACTGGTGAACATACGCTGCAGAACTTAGTGAGCCCTTAAATCGAATATGTCGGAGTGGCCCATCGAAGCTCCCTCTCTTTCTACTAGCTACTTTTCGGCTAACTGGGAAGCAGACCTATTCGAAAATTGTATGTACGGGCTCCGATGGTGATACGCGTTTTCCCAAGGAACCTTTTTTATTTTTCCGCGTTATAAAGCGTTTTGGAGCGCGTTTCGCCTGCTTCCCAAGTAGTCGAAAGGTTGCCTGTTTTGCAACGCTGAATCGCCCTATATATATAAGAATTGCTCGTTTAAAGTAACAAGAAATATACATAGTGGGTCGTATTTAAATATAACGGCTACACTGGCTTGGCCATATCCTCCGAATGGACAGAAACGTTCCAGACCTTAAAGTATACAACGCGGGTCGTCACTTAGCACTGAATAGGAACGACTGTGTGCTCTGTTGGACTCTTCCAGAATCGCTTAATTACTTAAAAAAGGAAAGGCGATATTATAGGTCCTATAAGTGCGCATACCTAGCTGCTTAGCAATACAGACGAAGCAAAAATAACAATAAATTTAGGAAGCCAGTAAACAAAAACTTCCACTAAATAAAATTTTTATATCCTTAACACAATAAACATAAACCGGTTTTGCCTTTTAATTAATTTAGTTTTTTGTTTTTTTCCGTGTTTATATTTTGTAATTGAACGGAAAGCAAAAATCAATTGCACCTTCAACGACGACGTAACTTCACGTTTTGCGATTTTTAATTCAGAACAATGCACGCTTAATTCTACGTGAACCAGAACCCGGTCAGCCAATCAAAGTGCGGATACGAGATCGGAACGCTGAGAAAAAGCTTTGATGCTCTCGCATGAGATGGAATTTTTTAGATTAGCAGCATACAGGCGTATGTATGTATGTACAATAGGGTGGCCCAAAAATGCATGTGAGAAAGTAAAGGTGGAATTTTTATGCTCTCCTGAAGAAACCTCCAATGCTTTTTTTCCTTATAAAATACACGGAAAACTCTGAGCGCTTTGAGCGACCTCTAAGTATTTTTTTATTTCAAAATGAAAAATAGGGGTATACTTTTTTCAGAGACTATAAGAAATACAATTAAATATTGTGTATAATTATTATTGAACAATGGAAAATATTTTTCGTCTCCTGAGACGAAAATCGTTAGACTAAAAATTTTTTCATGTTTTCCTAATAATTATCTGTGAATATTATTTTTTCTCGTCTTGCGGGACGATTATTTTACCATGGAAAGTATTTTCGTCTTCTTATAATAATTATCAGGGACTTTTATTTTTTTCGTCTTGCGGGACGTTTATTTCAAGACGATTAGGATTTACGTCTTCTCTTAATAATTATATGAAAAACAAATATTATAAATTGTGAATAATTACAATACAAAGACGA
>NW_016218666.1:0-1575 GCF_001687245.7 Rhagoletis zephyria | reverse complement strand
ATAAAAAATTAATACACTATATAGGTCAGTTCATATTAATGAACATAAACTGGGATCACTATCGTATGGAATTTACATACATTTTTTTTACTTTCAACCCCCGAATTTACTTATTATTTCAATTACTTCTATTTCAGCAGGATCGCCATTAGGTAAATTGCATTTCCAAAGATTTTTTCAAAATAAATAGCGACGAGGGATATTTCACCCGCCGGTGATAAGAAATCGCAATCACCATAACGCACATCACTAATATTACTGTTCACAATCACGTTTACATTCAAAATTACAATTCATAATTTCGTTTTGTAACAAATATGAAATGAATCAAAGTGCTAGAAGAGATTTGAGCGTTTGGTACAAAAAGTATTTTTGATGTTGAAATTGTACTTAAAATCGGCAAATTAAACTTTTGGATATTTTAAAATTAATTGTACTGAAAAAAGTACAATTGTACTTAAAATATCAACACTGTTTCATTGGCGCTGTACTTGCTGCAGCGATGCCAGGTTTGAGCGTACCCAATTTTTTACCGATAATAACTCATGCGAGGGATTTGGGTATTGGGCATTTTACATGCCTATTAGGAAGTATACATATCTGTTAGCTTATGTCGAAAGACTGGCTTTTGTATAATGAGCAATAGAGTTGTCAAACTATCGATGGCACTATCGATAGTATCGATAGTTTCNATTGGGTATTCGGCATTTTACATGCCTATTAGGAAGTATACATATCTGTTAGCTTATGTCGAAAGACTGGCTTTTGTATAATGAGCAATAGAGTTGTCAAACTATCGATGGCACTATCGATAGTATCGATAGTTTCAATTTTTTTAGACTATCAATACTCTTTGATATTTTTTTCTTATACTATCAAAAATATCGATAGTTTAGTAGGACTATCGAACTATTGTTGGTAATACCTGAATTTTTTAATTTGAATTAAAAATTTTGTTTTTTAGTGTGATGCCGACGTCATATTCAAATATGCACGCATTTAGGCCAACATACATACATGTGTTAATCGTAAATCCTGTTTTATTTGTATAAATTGTGTTTGTTTTTGAACTTTCTAAAAAGAGAAGTATTTTGGCTAAGCAGTTACTTAATTTTGAATGATTATAACTTTTATAAGATAATATTTATTTCACTATGATCCTGTAAAAACAAAGCAACATAACTGATTTAGCGCTATCGATAGTGCTATCGATATTTTTTTTTTTTTTTTCGAGACTATCGTGAGTATTGATAGTTTTTCTGAAAACTATCAAAACTATCGATGGTGTGACTATCGATAGTTTGACACCTCTANCAACACGTGACAAAGTACTTGCTGCATCGATGCCAGATTTTAGCGTACCCAATTTTTTACCGATAATAACTCATGCGAGGTATTTGGGTATTGGGCATTTTACAAGCCTAAAGCCAGCCTCCCGACATAAGCTACTATTTCATACGAACACAAATATATTCGTCTACAAATAATGTTGATTATTTTAATGAAGTCCTAAGATAAGTTTGTGAATCAGTGTTCTATGTAAGAACCAAAAATCAATACCCTCGCCAGTTAGAA
>NW_016218665.1:0-1575 GCF_001687245.7 Rhagoletis zephyria | reverse complement strand
GGGCACATGGTGTTGCGCGTTGCTATTCGCATTTGCATGCCGCTGCTGCTGCTTCTCCGCCTTCTCGGCGTGCTTTTGCAAATGCTTCTGCAGGTAGGTTTCCTGTGTGTACGACTTGCCGCACAAGTTGCAGATGTGCGTCTTCAGGTGCTTCGAGTCTTTGTGCTTGGGTATGTGTTCGAGCAGCGTCAGTTCGTCGGTGAAGCATTTGTAGCAGGAGTTGCATTTGAAGGGTTTGTCCGTTTGGTGGCAGCGCGAATGCGATTGCAGATTGGAGAGCTNAGGTACCTTACAAAGAGTTATCCCTCTGACCGCTGATTTGAAGCGTGCTCATTAAGGACTTCCTGGAGAAGAGGTGCTGTCGGATTACCTAAGCCAACAACGAGGCACCCTATACGAGATAACCCAAGACTACCTAAACCTAGTGACTGGCTAACTGCAGCCTCACCGGTAATCAAGGCAAGACAGAACTGGTCTTATTCACTAGGAAGTAGGAGGTCCTCAATGCAACCTTTTTCTCGATGTAAGGTGTTCGCCTGTAACTCTCTAAGACGGTCAAGTCCTTCATCCTGATTTTGGAAAAGAAAGTGTCGTGGAATATTGTAAAGAGCAATAATTTGAGTGGATTTTATTTCGCTTTTGAAATGGTAATAATGTCAATTGTCTTTATTTCGCACCAGTAATGCCAATTGACCTTATTTCCGTTGATCTTGTTACCTGTCACCGCTTCACTTAGATCGACGAGAAGACAAAAAAGTGGTGGTTAAATGAGTGCCCTCTAGCCCTTATTAGGGCAGGGCAGTGATACAGGTAGTGCTCCACACTCTCGATTTGGTCCACGTCGCGGCAACTACGGCAGAAGTCATTGAGCGGTCATTCTGCTAGCATGCCTTCCCATTAAGCTGTGGTCCGCAATGATGCCGGTCACCAGCCTTAGCAGACGGCGTTCTAATCGAATGATTGCGCCGGATCTTTTCTTGTCAAGGCTGGGCCAGATATGTCGGGTCCTTCCGACCATCTTCTGTTTGCCTTTTCAAAGAATAATGTCCTGAGCCATGACTTACAGGTAAATAGAGGTATGGCCGCTGCATTCGAAGAGTTGACGTCAGACAGGATGGTTCCCTTACTCGCAAGCTCGTCTTGAATGTCTCTGTGGCCACACGGGTGCCTAACCGGCACGTATCTGGGGGCAATCACTATAACCTAAGCTAATCTGTGCCGCCCAGGAGATCAAAGCAATTGTCTAGTGGTTCGCAATGTCTGGCGATTCCCGCTGAGATAATTCACTGTGTACCGTTTCATATCAGCGGGATGGGAGGATAACTCGTCCCCTAATAGAGAGATTTGGATAACAGTATTGAAAGCCTTTGAATACTTAAACGCTACCAGGACCGTCCTCTCGCATGCGCTGTTGCGTTTGAGTTGACGAGGTACCTGAGTGTTTATGGCGTTGGACACTATGGTAGCAAGAGGTGGGTGCATATAGCCAAGTTCCGAAGTTTTCGTCGCCTTTTTTAACGATTTTGTTTTAGCAAAACCTGGGCACTAAGGATTCTAGACCGGAGAGGTAGATAA
>NW_016218664.1:0-1575 GCF_001687245.7 Rhagoletis zephyria | reverse complement strand
TAAAGCAATGTACACATACATATATGCAGTACGATTGGGAGGCTGTGAAGATTATATCTACGCTGGCGTAGACATAGCACCATTCATTGACACGTACAAAAAATGAACAGGTATACTTTTGTTTAGACAGCAAAATAGGGAAATTTAATTTCCGAAACAACATTTATATTTAGCAAGTTGGCGAAACGCGTGTTTGTTTTGGAAAAATTTAAACTTTATTGCGTATTGTGGAAGAATACCTTCTCTGAAGCTAGAATGTTTGTTCGGGAGATTTTTGCTTAAGACGATTAATCCCTAGAAATGTGCGTGCCAGTTTTAAGACTAGAATTTCAATAGAATATTCCATCGTTAACAACATTTGCCCGAAATCGAAAACTATCTAGAAATGGGCGCGGAAATATTAGGACCAAAGTTAAAAAATTTAGTTTTTATTGTGTTAAAGTTACTTATATATACAAGGTTTATGTTACATATTATAAATGCATATGAACTCAAGTTACGTATACGCAACGTCTACCTGTAAACATCCGTTTACGCCGTGCGGCAGCCAATTTTATCATATACTTACAAAAATATTGGCCAAACCGCGTTTTCTGTTTCCTCGCTGACTTCGGGACTTTTTTTTGGCTTTAAATTTTTGATTGATTCAAAAATTATTTTTAAAATTCAGTGGAATGTAAAATAATAACGTGGGTACCAAATTAAAGAGACAATTCTGTAGAATTAAAAAATATTAACGATTATAGATATGAATAGGTATTAAAAATATCCTTTTAAAATTTTATTCTTGAATATCCTTGAGAGTTTGTAAAATTTATCAATGAAATTTTTCTTTCTAACTTTATAAGCTTAAATAATAATATTAATTGTCTATGCGTCCTCGTGGCCCTATAAATAAATTTTTTTTTAAATTCTACAGAATTTAGCTTTCATTTGGCACCCATACTGGTATTCTACAGTGCCCTGAATTGTTTGAATAGTTTTTGGAAGTAATCCTATCTTGAAACTACAAATTCCTTTAAAAAAAAAAATCGTGAAGTCAGAAAGAATTTTACCAAAATTGGCCAATAATTTCATGAGTTTATTGATTACCGCGCGTGTTTCGAAATTTTGTTTTTCACGCCCAGTGAAGCTTAATTTTGTCAAAGTTCAATTCTGGATTTTTTTGGGAGGAAATACTGCTTAGTAAAATATTTTTATTTTTTTTATTTTTATTTGATACAATTGATAGTGCCCAGATATGCCCAAATTAGTTACATGAAATCGAGTTGATTTAAAAATATAAAAAAAAACTAATATTTTCATTTAATAAGTTTGTTGTTGGGTTACTTTTAATAACAAGAACATATCAATGAAAACGAACATAACAAAAAAAGAGTAAGTTATAATTTAAATGCGCACAGTTTGTTGCTTATTTTGTATTTATTTTTTATCTTATATTTGATTGCTTAAAAAAATAGTTGATAGTTAGTAACCTAAACTTGGCATTAATCAACTTGAACACTAAAATTTATGCTCTCTTGTTGTGTTAGCAATAGTAGAAAAAACAGCTCCATTTACCTCAACGTACTAAAA
>NW_016218663.1:0-1575 GCF_001687245.7 Rhagoletis zephyria | reverse complement strand
AACACTTTTAGCTGACGTCCGCCCTTTCTGAGAACGTTCTTATTCGGTATCCCGGAGTATAGTAGTCGCATAAAACGATTTTTACTTTCGTCCCAAAGGTGTGCCTGTTTACTAAAACTGGGCAATTGAAATTCTATACTTTCTGTGTCTACTGCCAGCATATAACTGTCAAAATTAACGAGACCACTTGGACGGGGCCATATTGTGCCGGGCACACTGCCGCTACAGAACAGGCGACAAACTGGTAGGCTTATCGCTTTCTGGAAATTCTGTGCGTCCAGCTCAACCTTGACACATCTACTGTTTTGGCATTCGTAACCATATATAAGGCTGAAAGGGAAGAATATGAGAATTTGTGGAACATTCTAAGTGGCGTTCACAGCACCCACTATGAAATATTCAATATTTTTATTTCTAGTACTTGAAATGATAAGTAAATTTTGTGAAAGCAAACTCACTCGTCACTGGATGCACCCGACTTTTGTACTCCTAAAACAAATATCACTAGTAAAGGTGTTAGCACCCTCATGTNTTATAAGTGAAATGACTGCAAATAAGCCAACCAATTTCAATATCACTTGCTCGTACTACAGTGCAAATAATCGTACAAGTTTGTTGGCACAAAAAAGAGAACAGCGTACCGAAAGAAACTAAAAAATCACCCACACTCTGACAGAATGGCGCGTCTAAGGTGAAACCGCAAGATAAAAAAAGTAAATTTTAGGTACGCACTTTGCTTGGCTGATTGTGTGTGCGGCAGGTACTTATCGGCTGCAAAATTGTACATATGTATGTACGTATCTGGCATAATATTTATTGCTGATTGATTTTAAAGGCAAACCTTGTAAATATATATNAAAGTAAATTTTAGGTACGCACTTTGCTTGGCTGATTGTGTGTGCGGCAGGTACTTATCGGCTGCAAAATTGTACATATGTATGTACGTATCTGGCATAATATTTATTGCTGATTGATTTTAAAGGCAAACCTTGTAAATATATATATCTTTATATTATATACTAGGCATATGAGCATCTACATAAATACTATGTATTTATGAGTTTTTTTTATTACAGTTCACGACCACAGAGTTTGAGACCAGAAAAAGAACAAATATTGCGAACAAAGCAATCAAAGAGGCATAACTGGTTCTTTAGAAAGCGTTAATCAATATAGAAAGGTTAAAAAAATGTTTCGTAATTTGGCTTTTGGCTTGCTCTTTTCTGGCGGTGATGGCGATTGCCAGAAATATAGCAGAGCTTAATTTTCAAATTAATTGACTATCGGTTTTAATAAGTTTTCTTAAGGGAAAATAGCAATTCTAATACATATTTTTATGTGGTAGATAGATATATACATACATACATATGTCTGTGGTTATAAGCAATAACCGCCTAAGTTGACTTAAGAAAGAATTCCATGCGTACCTGAAATCCCCATCTCGCCAGCTAGGCTAATCCAAAAGTTATAGGCGAAAATATTTAGGTTTCCCCATAAGGTAAGCATTACAATCCAAATCTTTAAAACGTTTTTTCTCGAATTCAGGATTTTCGACTTAGGCGATTATTGCTTATG
>NW_016218661.1:0-1575 GCF_001687245.7 Rhagoletis zephyria | reverse complement strand
GCACGAGTAGACTGCACCAAATACCTACATATATGGGTCCTTTCATTGGCAAATATTGCGTGATTGACTTTGGATAATTAGCTACATCAGGCCCGGCCGCCAGGAAGGGAGAGAGATGTGAGGGTTCAAATCCCCCTTGTTGCCAATATTTAGTTTAAGATAATAATGTTAAAATATATTTTAAGACCTGAAATATTTAAGATCTCTTTTCAGAGATAGTAGTCGAAAGTTTTAGATTTAATTTAAGCCAGCAAGGTTCTATCGCCTTTTCGAGGGCATATATTCAATATCCTGTATCTGCACTTTAACGTAAGCGAAATTTTTTTTTAAATTTTCTTTTTGATGCAGAAATATTCCTAGAGCGTCTAGATGCATTTCTGCATCAAAAATAAAATTTTGAAAAAAATTTCGCTTACGTTATTTTGGCGGTTAGGGCTCGATATTAATGCTGACCTTGTATAACTCTTGACAGAAGAATTTACTATTAAATTGCAAAGCCAGAATTAACATCACTGATGACAGGTAATACGAAATTTCCACGATTCGTAATTCACTCTCCCATTCGTCATTCGCCATCCAATAACCCTTCGAATTACGTAATTCGCCATACAAAATTTTGAGAGCCAATAAACTCATGAAGAACGAATATGTTCCAACCCTAATATTTATCGGAATATATCGAAATTTGACAGCCAAAGCAAAAAACAAACACGAATTACTGCCGTAATTAATAAAATAGTAATTAATAAAATATTGTCTGTATACTAAAATGTTTGATGATAACTAACATTTTTTCTCCATCTTCGATATTTGCAGTAATTAAAAATAAAAAGAAAAAACACATTTCGTGCCCAGACTCAACAAATCAGCTCTTAACAAGGATTTTATGCGTATTTATCTCATTAGGCTAATAAAATTATCAAATTCCTACATTTCTGAAACTTAGTGCTATTTTACAAAATTTGCTTGCGGATGTAAGCAAACAACAGCTGTTATTTAAATTGACTACTTGCACATTTCTGTCAGGGAAAAAAAGTCTGGGCTATTTCGGGCACGAAGAAGAAGACGTTTACGATCCAAAAGTGGAAGGTATTCGCTCTCTATTACCCATTTTTCTAGCGTGCGGATTGATTTCTGGGCTGAATCCCGCGTGCTCGTGTGAAATAAACCTTGACTCAGTATTGAAATAATTTTTATCCATACCTCGGTGAATTGCATGTGACTTTTGCTAAATTATATTCACAATAAAATACAATAAATATGCTGAATACTCTAACTTAAACAATGATTTTCTTGGTTGTTACGAATGACTTTACATAAAACCCCTCCTAAAGAGAAATACTGCGCCGGCCCTGCGCTGCAGAAACATATTTTACGGATAAGTCCACAACAAATATTGGAACGAGAGGTGGGCAATCACGATGTAAGCGCTTATTTATTTCATAATGCAGTATTTTTTAATTTTTTCCCACTTTATTTTCTAATGATTTTTCAAAAAAATTTAATATTCATACACATACAGACATACACACCTAGGTATTTATTAAACAGTCCTTACATATGTATATAACTGAA
>NW_016218660.1:0-1575 GCF_001687245.7 Rhagoletis zephyria | reverse complement strand
AATGAGAGTGTGTGTGTGAGTTTGTGTGTAAAATTTTAAAATTAAATTGGAAAAATTCCTTCCTATTTTTTTATCATGGTTCATGATTCAATAAAACAAGGTTGTGTAATTTGTGACAGCTAAAATTTGACACTCCTTTATCTAGATTTGTATTTTGGAAGTAGGAGAAAGGGGAAGAATGTGATCGCCTTTTGCGAAAACGGTAGTGGAATGGTACTACAAAAAGTACGCNTTTGATTTAAGTTATTCGTCATTTCCTGGAACAAATGTAGAATACCGACCGTTCAGCTATGCAAAAACGAAAAATGCAGATCAATAGATCTTTTTATGCTCAGTTCAACCATGCCATTATTTGGCGTAAGTAAAAAATGAAGACGTTCTAGAAGGTTAAAGTTCAGTTTTTAGATATTTTAAATATTAATATCTTATGAACTTAATAACCGATTAAAAATTTAATGACGTCACCATGAAGGTAATTAATTTGTTCTTCAGCTGATGTACACAGTTTATAGTTTTTTTTTGTATTTTTAAACCCAAACCACTAAAAAACCAACAAACGTTATTTTTTCATGAATAAACTTTTTTTTTTTTTAAAACTGCATAATTAATGGTAAAGAAATTTATATTATTTAGAAAGTGCAAGTTATTATCTTTAATTCGATATTATATATTTTATCATGACTACTTTTGGGTTTCAACAATTTAGTGATAATAAAAATACAAATAAAACTNTGTATTTTTAAACCCAAACCACTAAAAAACCAACAAACGTTATTTTTTCATGAATAAACTTTTTTTTTTTTAAAACTGCATAATTAATGGTAAAGAAATTTATATTATTTAGAAAGTGCAAGTTATTATCTTTAATTCGATATTATATATTTTATCATGACTACTTTTGGGTTTCAACAATTTAGTGATAATAAAAATACAAATAAAACTCTTATACATTCATTTTTTACCTGCGCCAAATAATGGTATCGTTGAAATCAGCGTAAAAAGTTCTATCGATCGGAATTTTTGGTTATTTTATAGCTAAACGGCCGTATTCTACACTTGCTCTAGAAAATTACGCAAACGAAGGTGATGCCAACGGATATTTAGTATGAAGAATTTTTGGTTTTACTACTAATATCACTAGCGAGAAGACTGTTTTATAACAAAAGCTTTCTATTATTGAATCATGATCATGGCTTATATTGCTGGCAAACGTCAGATTGCCTCTCAATGGTTTAACCTTGTTATGTTTTTATCGTGGTATCATGCGTCATATTTGAAAGGAAAATTGCATTTTGATATTATTTCTTTTTTCATTTCTGGTATTCGCTTTTTAATACTGGCATTAATTTTGTTGCATACCTCTTGTCCAATTTCGGCTTAGATCTTCATCCTTCCGGACTGAAAACATCAGTTCTGCAACGCTGTGTGTGTGCTTTTGCGCAAGCGGCAAGAATTTCTTGGCATTTTTTCTTCAGTTTTTTATTCAAGTCAAAAAAGTTCATAAGTTCTCACTCAAAGGGTAATGGTTGGCCATCTTCACGATACCGTCTCATATGTCCATCCAGTTCCGCCCGC
>NW_016218659.1:1417-1579 GCF_001687245.7 Rhagoletis zephyria | reverse complement strand
TTTAATCACTTATAAAATTAAAAAAAATATACTATTTTACACCCAAGTATATAATAACAAATTTGTTTTGACAGAAAACAGCTCAATTTTTGCTTTTATATTAAAATATCAATAATGTTGCCGACACGAAGTTTTCGTGCAAATGAAAATGTAGCTGTCAAA
>NW_016218659.1:0-1407 GCF_001687245.7 Rhagoletis zephyria | reverse complement strand
CTTTTATATTAAAATATCAATAATGTTGCCGACACGAAGTTTTCGTGCAAATGAAAATGTAGCTGTCAAACTACCAAATTGCCGGCAATAGATCGTAAGATATAAGCTCTGATATATATTGCTCTCGAAAAGCAATGAGCGGTCTCCATTGGCTATTTATATTCTAACATATGTGTCAAGATATAAACTTTATCCTGTGGAGACGGGCAGTTAGATTTTGACGGTGTCATTGCTTAAATAAATTATTTTTCATAAAAACGAAGCAATTATTTTCCATAGAACAAATATTGTCGACAAGATATGGCACCTGCTCAAATCGATTCGATACAAGTACCAAGTAGGTATCGAAACAACGATTCGAGTAAAAAAAGTATTTGGTATTGAAACAAAAGTATCGAGTACATACTCGTATTTACTTGTATCGGAACATCCCTACTCTCAGTTTGCTCGGTACGATAAGAAAGCGGGCAAGTTGATTTTTCAAAGCATCTGTTCAAACTAAACTAATTTGTTTAACAGCTGATATGCATAAGTATGTATGTATAAGCAGTCACACGACGCTCACCACCACGCCACCCTCTTACATCCTTGCCCACCAATATGGTGAATGTAATTTGACTAGAAATAAAAACAAACACCGAAACAAATTTGTATAGAATATGTATAGAAATTGAAAAGTAAAGTCTTTAAACAAAATGCTGTGTACGTACATTCATATGTACATATGTATGTAGGTATACATATTCATACATGAACACACCTACGGTCAAAATAATAGCAGCTCAACATTTTGGCCAGTTTTGAATATTTTTTTGTTTGTTTGTTAAAGTTCATAGATTTTTTATAAAAGTATAGCTCATTCATTATTTAACAAAAACCATATAAATCCAAATTTAAACTTCGTACAAATATTAAAAAAAAAAATCACTAAAAATTTCAAACATTTTAATGAGAATTTAATATGAACAAAGTGCAAGTTCGAGGTTGGTAAAAAATGTCGTTGATGCTGGTTTTTATTTTTTTTTTGCTAACGCAAAATTTTTTTTAATTTTTTAAATTTATGTACATGCGTTTGTATTTGGATTTACAAAGTTATTGTTTTCTAATCAGCTATATTTTTATAAAAAACAATTAATGAACATAAAACGAATAAAACAAAACCAGTCAAAACTGGCTGCTATTACGCTGCTATTATTTTCACCGTAGATGTATGTATGTATGTACTTACTTATGTACATATTTCATTAAGAATAAAATACGATTTCGTTCTCACACTTAAATTTATTCGCCTGTTCGCCGTTTCAGTGTTGAAGTATAAACGAAACAACGAAGTACTGAAAATGAAAGTGAATTACACAAAAAAAAATATTCAAATAAGTATTGCATAAAAATAATTTGTGGCCTTAA
>NW_016218658.1:0-1575 GCF_001687245.7 Rhagoletis zephyria | reverse complement strand
GCACAGACGTCTGCGCATAATAATACTTCCTCTGTTGAAGGCAATGGTGTTCAACGAAATGGACTTGTCCGAAACCTCAGTACCCTAAGTCCTGAGAAAATGACAACGTTGATTCAAAATTGGCAAGTTAAATTCGATGGCTCTTCCACTGGTCTAAAGGTAGATGAATTTTTATATCGAGTACATTCTTTAATTTACGAATGTTTAAATGGTGATTTTCAATTAATTTGTAGGAACCTTCCAGTTTTACTTGTAGGAAAAGCTCGTGATTTTTATTGACGTTACCACAAAATGGCACATCACGTTGGATGGGAAGATTTTTGCAATGCGTTAAGACGGGAATTTAAAGATTATAGATCAGATTATGATATAAGATAAGAAATTAGAAACCGAAAACAGGGACTATCCGAAACATTCGAAAGTTTTTATTACTCTGTTTTAGAAAAAGTTAACAAAATGGCTACTCCGTCGCAGAAGAAGAATTAATTGAAATTATCACTCGAAATTTGCGGACAGACATTCAACATGAATTATTGTACATACCTATTCGACCATTAGCTCATTTGCGTAAACTTGTACAAAAGCGTGAATTTCTTTTTGCCGTNGACTATCCGAAACATTCGAAAGTTTTTATTACTCTGTTTTAGAAAAAGTTAACAAAATGGCTACTCCGTCGCAGAAGAAGAATTAATTGAAATTATCACTCGAAATTTGCGGACAGACATTCAACATGAATTATTGTACATACCTATTCGACCATTAGCTCATTTGCGTAAACTTGTACAAAAGCGTGAATTTCTTTTTGCCGAGGAAAGCAGTCGTCGCATGCCAGCTATGCGTAATGTACCGGCCACCACTTATACCGGCCGGCGTCAAGTATCCGCCGTGGATCACTTGGATGTCGCACACGACGAAGTAGTAGAGCAAATTGATGATAATTTCGTACAGGCGGTCAATGCGACAAAGTGCTAGAATTGTCTGCAAGAAGGGCATCATTGGGAAGACTGTCTCAGTGATAGAAACGTCTTTTGCTACGGGTGTGGTGCGAAAAATATATATAAACCAAATTGTGAAACGTGTAAAAAGTGAACGGAAAACTCCAAGAGGGTTGCGTTCAAAACCACCCGGGCGCAACCTACCAGTATGTAGATAACGAAACTTTAAATGACATTGTAAATAATTTACCGGCTAGCTCAGTCAAGGAAAATGCGAGTGAAGCTATAACCATCTGTTTTGTTAATCGAAAAGAAGATTCGAAAATTTCGAGTGCGACGAACAGTGAGTTAAACGCAAGCGGCAAAGAAAATGAACTACTAACGGATTTAGAAGTTTTGGAACTTAATAATCGCAAAGATGGAAGAAGTTTATTGCCTTTGGTTCCATACCACATTAGATTAGCAAATTATAATAAAGTAAGGAATAGGAGTTTTTCTGATTGCCCTGAATTATTAAATAAAAATAAGAAAATGAAACGTTCCACTTTTAGACTACGTAGATTCTGCAAGGCAGTTCGAATGACAAACAAATTTTAAATTCAGCAATCTTGCGAAATGAAAGCAACTCATTATGTTATGC
>NW_016218657.1:0-1575 GCF_001687245.7 Rhagoletis zephyria | reverse complement strand
TCTCATTCGGAGACACCAGGATTGTGTTGTGGAGGACAATACCTAAATAACTTTGTTGGCTCATTTACCAAAACCATTGTACGCTTTACTTTACAGCGACTTGGCAGAATCAAGGGGTCTCCACGAATATCGACAATTACATTTCGGAATTTAAGGGAATTTCGTCTCTTTAGCCTACATTGAATTTCTGTAGTCCGACGATTCTCACCCATTTTGTCTTGTTGGCGCCAGCTAACAATTTAAAAATATTCCTAAAACTTGCAAAGAAATTTGGAAAAAAAATATCACTGTTTTTGTTTTTAGGAGTAGGGCGGGAGTGTCATTGATATGAATTAGAGCGAGAGAAAGTTTTTCTTACAAAGCCTTTCATTATTGAATCATGGTTCTACCTTACTATATTTTTAACCGACTTCCAAAAAAGGAGGAGGTTATCAGTTCGTCGGAATATTTTTTTGTTTGTTTTTTTTTTTGTTTTTTTTTTTTATGTATGTTACCGCATAACTTTGCACCTCGTCAACCGATTGCAACGGAAAGGTAGTGTCTCAGAGGTGGTCCCATACTAATTTGGTTTAGATCCGATAATTGGATCATGAAATATATAGATATATATATATTTTTTTTAAGTCGGTTTTTTTTTGCTAAAAATTACTTGTTATTATGCTATTTTGCCATTAAAGAAAGGCAGTTTGAACGCGCTAAAAAATTAATTGCCGTAATTAAGAAGGTAGTGGAATTTTCTGGGGTGATATAAGCGATTTTTAGCTATATATATAGCCGACATTCGTATGAATGGACCAGTTAGTCTCCCTCTAGAATGAAGTTTGTAATTTCCAAGTAGCATACATTTTTGGGTTTTAATTTTTCTGTTTTTGACAGTTTTTTACTTTGCATCAGATTTCGGTATTTTTTTCAGTTTGACTTAATTTCAGTTATTTTCATGTTTATTGCTGCTGTTTTTGTGTTTCCATGTAAATTCGTGTCGTTACAGTACTTATGTTATATTTATAGAACAAATTTTCTTGTTTTTATTTTTTTATACTCGCTCATTGCCGCTGTTGCTGTTAGCACTGTCACTCCGCCGCTGTTGTGCTATTTTTGATGACGCCAACGAAATGAAGTTTCCACCTCGTTGCCTCATCTGCGCAGACAAATTGACCAGACGTGGTGGCGGACTGTGGGAACGAGTGTTGCGAAAACGAGATAAAATAAAATCAATGAAAATAATGAGTATAAAGTAAAATTAAATACGAAATAAAAAGTGAAATAAAATGCAACAAAATAAAATAAAAAAATTAACTAAAATGAAGTTAAATTAATTAAAATTAAATAAAATAACATAAAGTTAAATTTAACAAAATGAAATTAAAAAAAGATAAAGAATAAAACAAAACAGAAATAGATTTAAATAAAAAAGTAGACAATTAGGAAATATCAAACAAAAAGATTTAAAAAAATAGTTTTTTAAATAAAAGATAGGAAAAGATTTGGCATAAGGTAAAATAAAATAACAACTAAGAAATAAAAAAATAAAATATAATTAAATAAAATATAAAATAAAATTAATTGAAAAAATAA
>NW_016218656.1:0-1575 GCF_001687245.7 Rhagoletis zephyria | reverse complement strand
GTTTGTCTAGAAAATCTAGGAGACAAGTTTGAGCAAGAGAAAAGGCTTCTAAAAAGCAATGAGCACCGCCTCCTTACACATCCTTCCAATTTAACCAAATTTAGCTTAAGGTTTTGGGCCGATGATGGCTACCGCCTAGCCCGCGGGCAAAGCTCTTTTAAGCTTTCTATACATTTTGTATAGGCGCGTGCAGAGCAAAAGCTCTCTCTGCCCATCGCTGTTTTAGACGCCTTGAATACATTTGGTACCACTTTGAATATCTGGAGCCATTTTTAGGATACATAATATAAAACATCAGCTTTATTTATCTTTCTTTCAACTTTCCTCTCTAATTCATTTTCGTCGAATTTAATCTCTCATCATAAGGATTTAGCCAATCGTCTAAATTATTCGATTTCCTCAGCCGGTAGTCAATAAGTGTTAAAGATTGCCATAACGATGGGCAAATTTTCTTCCACATTTCTATTGTTTTCGGCTAGTCAGCTAGTTTTAAGTTTTCCCTGAAAAACAGCAATGGTCACGAAATTGCGATAAAAAAAAAAACTTCAAATGCATTGGTGCCCCACTTTTTACTATCAAAACTTTGCGCAAGTTGTGTTTCGGCAGTTTTCTTCAGTCAGCATGACTTTAAATTTCCTTCGCTGGCCATACATTTTCACACATTCTGGGCAATTTATCAAAAATGCGCGTGTGTGCCATTTTAATTGATTGCCAATTTTGTGGTTCTTAACGTACAGTAATGTGAAAAATAATACGGACGCGACATTTTGACCAGTTTTGACAATTTTTCTTTTGCTTGTTTAATTTTTATTATATTTTTGTTTTTATAAAAATACAGCTCATTATCTGACGAAAACCATAAATTAAAATTTGAAATTTTTTAGAAAAATTAGAAAAATTCATCAAATTTTAACAACAACCAACTTTTTATTAAGAATTTTTAGAAAAATTTTTCTATTATTTTTATTCATCAAAAAATATATCCCAAATACTTTTGTATGGAAGAAAAAGCGGGACACTGTCAACAAAAAAAAAATATATATATATATATCAAAAATCTGCGTGATTTCTTAACCACTTGACACTTGGACTTTTATTAGCTAGAATAAACAATTTTTTGTTGTAAAATTTTTTTGAATTGTTATTCAAAGTTTATATGGTTTTTGTTAGATAATGGAGCTGCATTTTTATAAAAAAAAAATAATTATCATGAAACAAGCAAATAAAAAATAGTCAAAACTGGTCAAAATTTCACGTCGCTAGTATTAATTTTCACATGACTGTAGCTGATTTTTAATTAATTTCGCACGAAACGACGATGTCCTATTGNAGATTTCCTATAACCTTATTTTTTCTGAAATTAGGCACAAGTTTTGCGTTTTTTTTTTGTGCTAACCTAATAAACAGCCACATTCAGAATTAAAATTTAATATTTCTACCATTTCCCAAGTCTGTATCTTTACAGTTCAACGACACCTCAGTCTGTGTAGTATCTGTTTTTTGTTGGTTTTCCAAAAAAAAAAAAAAAAACCCAACTGCAAGCAACAAATTTACTCAACCGTCAGCAGTCATTCA
>NW_016218655.1:0-1575 GCF_001687245.7 Rhagoletis zephyria | reverse complement strand
CTGCTGCTGCTGCTGCTGATGTTTTACGACCACCATCGCCGCAGCGAAATCGGTCCAAGGAGACTTGCCTTTCCTTTTCTCCTTCACCAGTGCACTGATGGTGGTGATCAGTTAGGATGCAAAAAAATTATGATCTTGTTTACTACTCTTTTACAAACCCACACACACACAGACACACTCGGTTATCAGCGGAAAATCGATTGGAAGTGTGTGTGAACCAGTGGGAATAGAACTGTGTGCCAGTGGGAGAAAACGACTGTGACTGCAATTGCATTTGCCAATGAGAATGTCAATTGGAACTGTGAGGAGAATTAGAGCTGACCAGTGCTTCACTACTACTACTACTACTTTTACTCTAACTACTACTACGTTACAGTCTTCTTTCTAGGCATAAGCGGATTTATTATTATCGGCTGCAGTGCCTACTTTTTTCCTTTTTTATGAACTGCACCTAAAATGGTGAATGTGTGTGTGTGTGAGCAAGAGAGAAATGGCTGAAAATATTAGAGAATGAGGTAGAAAAAATGGTGGAAATTCCACTGCCAAACTGCTGAAACGGCTTCTCTCGCCTTCCTCAATCCTAGTGACTGCCTTCAGTCAGCTTAGAAAGAAGGAAAAAGGAAAGAGGGAAAATGAATGAGACAAAAATGAGTCACTTCGGTGTTGGAAAGATCGATGTACTTTTTCTGTATTTTTGTATATGTGTGTTCCTCTTCTCCCGAGAGTGAAAAGGCGTTGGTGCACTACTCCGCCAAACGCTGATCAATTCGGAGGGAAGCAGTCAGGCAGGCAGGCACATTTTTTCACTTTTGGACGTCCGTCATTTTCCTCACTCTTTTTTGCTTCCCTTTATTTCTATTCACTGTCCGTACAATCGATTGCTCGCCAATCAGCCGCAGTTTTCTTCTTCTTTTTTTCCAGTTCTTTGTCAGAAACTCAGCAGCAGCTAACGAGTTCCTCACACTGAGTTTGGTGTTTCTTGAGAAAAACATTTTCTTTGCTTTTGAATATTTTTGGGAATTGAAAAATGATTTTCCAGTCAGTACTGGTGGTGGTTCACTAAACTTATGCACGGTTTGGTGGACATTTTTCTTTAGCCCCAGAAACTTTTTTTTGCAATTAAAATTGAGAATAAATGAAATAATGAGTTGTGAGAGAGATGCACCTTTTTAAATCGGGGAAGTATAGCATCAAAGTGGGAATTAGAAGATGATGATGATGATGAAGACNTTCTGAAGAATCATTAGAATTCGCCTGAATCGTCTGAGAGAAACGGGGAATAAAAGTTTGCCTAGTCACACTGTGAATGCTCTCTTTCTCCTTTTGCAATAGTCAAATTAGATTTTCCCGTTGATTTTACCACTGATGCTGCTGCTGCTTCTGCATTGGTTAGTAGTATTCGACTAACCAATTTCAGGAGAAATTCATTGACTGCGACAGCAAAGAGAGGAAAATGGCATTAAATTTAGATTACTCTATATTTAGATGCAGCGCATTAGACCCTTTTTACAATTTTCCTCTCTCTGTTTTCTCCTCTTTTCCTTGTGTTTTGAGGTTGTATAAATACACTTTTCG
>NW_016218654.1:0-1575 GCF_001687245.7 Rhagoletis zephyria | reverse complement strand
TTAAGTCTTGTGACACAACAACCCAAAATTATTGTACAAATAACCGAGCTGTACTCAACAATGTACCTTTTACTAGTTCGAATTTCGATTCTAAGAACAAAATGTTTGTAAATAAATAAAAAATTAATAATAAAATTTGGAGGATTTTAGATATTGCATACGGTAGCACGAAATGTCACAATCTACTTNTTCGATTCTAAGAACAAAATGTTTGTAAATAAATAAAAAATTAATAATAAAATTTGGAGGATTTTAGATATTGCATACGGTAGCACGAAATGTCACAATCTACTTAATTGTCAGGTTGTTAATATGGCGAAGAAAAAATGACAATGGAACTACCTTTTTTTTTGTATCATGCATGAGCGCCTGGTATTGGGAAATTAAAGTATCGTTTCGTAAAAATAAAAAATAAAATAAAACTGACCGCGAGAGTTTTTTCATGGCTTTAAAATATCATGGAAGGAATAATGAAAGCTATTACGATACTTTTGGTCGTGGTGAATTTTTACCAAATTGTAGCATTTCTAAAATTGATGACAGGAATAGTGCCATTTGTTTATATTGTGACAAAACGATACAAAACAAAAGGTCAACTTCAAGTCCGTCAAGAGCTAATTCACTCCATCGTATGCATAATTGAATTCACGAATATTATTAATCAGTTTGTTGATTTTTTTTGGATATCTGAAAATACGAATATTAACCGGATCTTCGTAAATCCGCATATCCGAATACTTGCACAAGCGAATATTAACCGGGTATCCATACTATCCGGATTTTATTCGTGTCAACGGATAATCCGCATGGATATCCGGATATTCGAATGTGCGGATAGTCCCAGCCCTACTCCCCATACAAAAAAAAATCGGTACTATTTTTCCATTGGAATTATAAAATCTATTATATTTTAAGACGTCCACCAAAATATTTAGGAAAAGTATTAAGATTTAAGGGAGCTGGACCGATTTGAAAATACCTCCAAAAATGGAGTTTTTTATGAATAAAAATAGTTTCTAAAAGATTTTTTTTTGAAAATATCCCCTCAAATGACAAAACGGTTTAAGCTTAAAATATTTGCATAAAAATATTAAAAAAAATTAAAAAAAAAAAATTTTAAACGGAATTGTAATGATGAGATTTTTAATGCTGCTTTTTAACTTTTTTCAAAGATTGGTATAGAAAAAACTTGAATAACTGAACCTAAACTCTTCCGATTGAGACTTGAGAGGTGTCATTGGAAAGGTATTTTCTCACCCTTTTTATTTCTTTGCTAATAAACTCAGTCAAAGGATGGAAGAGAAAGGTAGGATGAACGAACGTCATTCAAAGTTGAATTAAGATGTGTTGGTATTCGAAAAAACAAAATGGAACACGAATGACGTTTTTTTTGGCCAGAAATAAAAACAGTGTGAAAATACCTTTCTACTGAGATCCCATATGTCTAAATCAGAACATTTTTGAAACAGTTATTCAAGTTTTTCGTNTTTTAAACGGAATTGTAATGATGAGATTTTTAATGCTGCTTTTTAACTTTTTTCAAAGATTGGTATAGAAAAAACTTGAATAACTGAA
>NW_016218653.1:0-1575 GCF_001687245.7 Rhagoletis zephyria | reverse complement strand
GTTTTAAATCCCCTGCCCGGGGTGGTATAATAACGGCCATGTTACAGCACTCAAAGGAGCGAAAAGCGCCGCTTCTTGGATCTCTTTATAAAGCCTGTATGTATTAGTATGAACTATGTCCCCCGGAGTTGGGGACGAGTCAAAGTAGTGTTCTTTCCAAAACCGGTTAGGAAGAACCACGAAACGGTAAAGGTGTTCTTCAAACACTGGAAAGATTGATAGACATATACATAAGATCGCTATTGGTAAAAGAATTCCTATCAACAGCGCAACACGCTTACATCAAAGGTAATCGACGTAATCGGCTTTGCATGATGTGGTCGGATTTATAGAAAAGTATGGTATTTTCGAGGCTACTTCGGCACTTTCGGGAAAGTTTTAGGATTTTCGGTATTCTATGGACAATTTGGGGAATCTCGGGCTCAGTTTAGGACTAGTTCGGGTCCAATTCGGGTGTAGTTTCGGACCAGTTTTGGACTACTATGCTTTTAGTTCAGGACTAGTCACTAACTGTGGATGTATTTTGAAACGGAAACTCACACTTTAAATGAAATGGACGTGAACTGGTGCCAAGCTAGCCCCGAACTCGGCCTGAACTCTCCACAACNAGTGTTCTTTCCAAAACCGGATAGGAAGAACCACGAAACGGTAAAGGTGTTCTTCAAACACTGGAAAGATTGATAGACATATACATAAGATCGCTATTGGTAAAAGAATTCCTATCAACAGCGCAACACGCTTACATCAAAGGTAATCGACGTAATCGGCTTTGCATGATGTGGTCGGATTTATAGAAAAGTATGGTATTTTCGAGGCTACTTCGGCACTTTCGGGAAAGTTTTAGGATTTTCGGTATTCTATGGACAATTTGGGGAATCTCGGGCTCAGTTTAGGACTAGTTCGGGTCCAATTCGGGTGTAGTTTCGGACCAGTTTTGGACTACTATGCTTTTAGTTTAGGACTATTCACTAACTGTGGATGTATTTTGAAACGGAAACTCACACTTTAAATGAAATGGACGTGAACTGGTGCCAAGCTAGCCCCGAACTCGGCCTGAACTCTCCACAACTAGTCCAGAAATGGTCACGAACTAGGCTTGAGTTTGTTCGGACCTAAGCACAAATTAGTCCCAAACTAGTCCCGAACAAGATTTCAACTGGTCTCAAACTGAATAAAAACTAGGCCCGAACTGGTTTCAAACTACTATTATTATGAGTCATGAGCACTGCGGTCTCTAAGGTGTAAGTTGTGAATAGCTTTTTACCCTATACGTGAATGTTTTTAATATAGACTAGCACTTTCGTGGGCTTTTTGTTCTACACTTATAAACACATATATAAGATTTATTTTACTAAGGTGTTTAGCCACTCCTAAATTCCCAAGTTTTTTTACCTGAATATTTAACAACTCCGAAATAGCAAATTTTTTAGTTGAGTACCTAATTTTCTTTTTGAAATTGAATATTTGGACATCTCCAAATACTAAGTACTTGAGTAGTACTTAAGTAAGTAAGTACTTTAGTATTAAAAGTGGTACTCTCAATCAGGGACGTGAACCGGATGAAAAATTTGTTTG
>NW_016218652.1:0-1575 GCF_001687245.7 Rhagoletis zephyria | reverse complement strand
TGATGCCAGAATATTTTTGAGGCGTTGAAGGTGGAAGGAAGTTAAATTCAAATTATTTAATAAGTTTCATGAATTATTAATATATGGGTATCAGTCAAAGTTTTAAAATATACGAAATCTGCAATTCTGTATTCGTTTTATTTCTTAAATACTTTCGTACATAGTACTAATGCAGAAAATTCGTAAAATATAGGAATATTTTCGTGGAATATATTAAATTGCCGGCAGTTTAATATTTCATAATTTTTTTATGTAGCGCGTGTCATTGCCAAATGACCTGTTGACTGCTGTGAGACGTATAATATAAATTTAAACGTTTTATGAAGGAATTTGCTGGATAACAAATACAACAAGAAAAATTAAATATCAATTTGTGATTTGATTTTTATAATCATTCGTGGAGTTATGGATTTAACGTAAACATTGCTACCTGTGATTGCCAGCTGGCAAAATTGAGTGAATTAATTTTAAATTTTATATTTATTTTTTGCTTTTTATTGTTGTTGTTTTATTGCAGCACGTATGAACAGCATTCGAGACACCGAGAATAAATAAGCCAAAACAAATATTTAACGTTTGACCGCAATACAAATTGCCTGATGGTTTTCGTTTCATTCTGATTTATTTTCTTTTATTAAAATGATTTTTTTTTTTCTTTTTAGATTTGTAGAGCCTGATTTTGTCTTCTTATTCGGAATCAGAAATGAGGTCCTTGATAACCTCATTGCTTTTTGCAATTTACTTTTGGATAACAGAGTTGGTTTTTTTGATGTTGGTCGGAACCTGGACTCGAACCCAGGCCAGGCGGAATGGTAGCACGCACTATTAGCCACTACATCACAGCGGCCGCAATTTGGAATACAAATTTAAAATAATGAATATTTATTTAATTGTAAACTGTATGAAGTGTACTCCAGTGCAGAAGGTGTTTTTATTTGGTTACAAAAATTCACCATAAAACTTATGGAAGGATAAAAGCGCATTTATCTGCCTATACCCGTATTTTTCAATTAAAATTTAGCTATCCTATATAAGTTTTTGGACATTTTAAACAAGTTTGAAAATATTTAATTTTTTATTTAAAGATGTAAAGTATACGCTTACTCACAGACTACAAAAACCATAGCTGAAATGATAACACAACACTTTCGTTACATTTTTTTCATTAATGTTAAGCGTTTTTGCAAAACATTTTGTTAAACAAAAATGCTTAAAATTTACGAGACTGCAGATAATGTCCTTATTTTTAATATTTGTAGATAAGGACATCAGCGCTTGCTTTTGAGATTGGCCACCAAACAACCAAACCGTAAAGTGTTATAGATCTAACCACTTCGGGTTTTAGCCAGACAGAAAGTTTTATTTATTCAACATATCCGTTTTATAATCGTCCTAATAGCGCAAGTTATTTTTATGCCTAAAGAAATTCGAGTGATGGCTTTAGAAGCGGGAAAATCCGACTCCCCTTAAAATAGATTCCTATGAAATGCACCATGAAAGGCGTTAAGTCTTATTATTTCTGCTTCTTTGTCAGGGTGGGTGTTCCCCACGTTGGGCTCTCACTTTTTAGGAATA
>NW_016218651.1:859-1575 GCF_001687245.7 Rhagoletis zephyria | reverse complement strand
CAAAAAATTATTTTTCAATTTTTGAAAACTTGAAAGCTCCAATTTATGTTATGACTATTCAAGCTTCAAGGCTCAATGGTTCTGAGCGCGCAAAGTTAAAGAGATTACAGACGAATTTTTTATGGCATATGTATTTTCCTTCAAATCCACACGAAATCAGTCTCGAAAGCCTCGAAAGCTCCGAGCCTTAGTGACTAACGAAACTAATCTTTGCAGGCAGCATTTTCTAAACCACTAAATCACCAAATAGTTAACTGTCAAGTTTCTTAAGCCATCAAAGCTTGTCATAAGCTTTAAAAGCTCGTGTGGAAATCTGACAATGCAGAATTCCAGGAAAAGTGGAAATTACAAAACAACTGCTGGGTAGTTGAAGCACTTCTAGGCTCGCTAGTCATTTAAGTAAAAGCAGAGCACGCACACTAAAAGCTTTTTTTGCAATAAATGTTTTAAAGCTCTTCGTTTAGTTAAGCTATTAAATGACTTCAGTGGAGTTACCGTCGTAGACTCATACATACACAAGTGTACTAACGATTTTCATACAAACTTTTATAGCATTTTTAGAAAAAGATATAAAAGCAGCGTTTCAAACACCATAACTTTACAGATGTTATTTCTAATTACAGAAATACATTAAACAGCCACAACAGCAGGTATTCGCTAACAAAACAATTTGTTCGCAATTCGTCACACTTTCCCGCTATTTCGAAAACAAAAAA
>NW_016218651.1:0-784 GCF_001687245.7 Rhagoletis zephyria | reverse complement strand
AAACGACAAATTTTGAATGAAAAATGTTAGTTTTTTATTAAAATTTTACTAATTGATATTCGAGATTTTGTTTTTATAACTTTTCAAGAATATAAAAACTAATTAAATTTGCTTGCCAGGCTGCACGAGTGGCAAAAAAAAAATATTAGTTGTATTTACCAAATTTAGCAAGGGCCTGGCACTCTGGCAAAAGAGCAGATGAGCTCAAGCAACAGTATGCGCTCTTTTGCCAAGTGCCGGGCCACTTGCTCAATTTGGCGAAAACCTATATTGATTGAAGCAAAAAAAAAACATAGTGAGTAGTGCGGAAATTATTTCAAACGCAATATTTAAAATTTAAAAGTCGATCTTTAGGCAGGAAATATGTTAGATATGCAATGAGTAGACCCATAATTGCAAATCTCGCACATATCCGATAGAAAGAGATTTTAAAAAATTTATTTCCATAAAAAGTGGCTAGCCTTACTTTAGAGATCTGCTGAAGTCCGCATACAAACTAGTGCATGGAAAATTGAATAGTTGCAAGAAAAGTAGTGGTTACAAAAAAGTTTGTTAAAAAATAAGTGTTTTTTATTTCATAAAATTATAGGAAATTAGCAAAGACATAAACTATGTATTATCGCACTACTCTATGTGTAATTATAGGGAATATTTGTAAAAATTAGCAAACGGCACACAAGTTATCTGACACAAAAAGGGAATTCGTAGTACTTAGTATGTAAGTAGTTGGAGCATAAACCCATATTTGCCATATTTATTCATATTAAATGCATGCTAGTAGCGT
>NW_016218650.1:0-1576 GCF_001687245.7 Rhagoletis zephyria | reverse complement strand
ATAAGTTACAGTAAAATGCATTAAATAATTTTACAAAAAATTAATTTTTTAAATTTTTTAAAGTTTTTTTAATTCGCGCATGTTAACTTGTTTAATTTTGTTTGATTTTATATTTGCATTAATGGCCATAACGACATTACTTAGCGATGCATTTGAAAAGTTTATTTTTTCTCCCAATGTTGCGTCTTTTGACAATGTTTCAATAAAATACACCAAAATTCGTTTAATATCATAACTAAAATCATTTACACTTTCTGCTTTTAAAACAGGATAACATCCTAAAGTTTGCATTAGTTCAGCTGACCGAGTTTCATTCCAGCAAATTTGCTCAAAATCTAGTGCAATCGCTCCTAAACTGTCTGCCTTTACCTTGCAAACTGGGCACTGGAACAGCCCTTCTTGATGCATCAGCATGTAGTGTATAACAAGATGTTTAGGTGATTCTTCTTTTGTTGAGCAAATTCCACAAATTGCCTTTTTTTGTTGTGTACTTTTTTAAAATGCTTATAAAAACAAGAGCTAAAAAATTAAACAAAAACATTAAAAAATGTAATTAAGTAATTACACTTACTGTTTATCAAAAGAAACCTGGTCATTGCACCCTTTAGCAAAACATCGATATTTTTTAATAGAATGAGTTTCGTATTAATGTAGAGTAAGTTCTTCCACTGAAGAAAATTTTTCCTCACAAACTGTGCCGTTTTCTGTTTTGGTGCAAAAAAGTTGGACTATAAACTTATCATGGAAATGTCCATATTGCGCTAGAACAGTTGAAATCTTTTCTTCCATTGACAGTGTCGGTTTTGGCATTATTAAGTTGAGTACTGCAACGTTGAAAAAGTACGTAGTGTACGACATAAAAACGGATTTTGACGTAAGTGGACATTCTTTTAATGCGTCAAAGGCAAACAAATCGTATATTTTTTGCAAAAATACTTCTTCATTTTTATTTAATGGAGAAGAAAAATCGTCACTTATGAAAATTGTTCTTAAAGACATTTTTTGCTGATCGTTAAAACTTTGCATTTTTTAAAAATATTTAAAAAACAAATAAAACATAATTCTGTTTGTTGCTGTTAAATCAATGTATTAACAAAAAAAAGTTGTTTAAAATGACAAAATTATTGAGAAAAAATGCTTAAATTTAAGTTAAAAATGCATTGCTGTATTGCAAAAACAGCATTTAAGAGTTTTTCCAAAAAAACTNAAAGTTGTTTAAAATGACAAAATTATTGAGAAAAAATGCTTAAATTTAAGTTAAAAATGCATTGCTGTATTGCAAAAACAGCATTTAAGAGTTTTTCCAAAAAAACTAGTAAGCACAGTCTAGAGTTTTATTACTTTGCAAACTGGTTTTACAAAATTTCGTTCTTAAAAAGATCGTTCATGCTGATTGCAAAAAAAGTCACAAAAAATAAATCACATGCTTGACCTTGACGTAAGCAAACAACAGCGGCAACAGCGGCTAAAATTAAACATTTTGTACTTTTTCAAAAACTGTACAAAACTGCTTTTAAAATTGCTCCAAACTTTAATTCTTTTTAAACAAAATATCAAACTGGATATGACAGATGCA
>NW_016218649.1:0-1576 GCF_001687245.7 Rhagoletis zephyria | reverse complement strand
ATAAAAGTATCTTTTAAAAATTCGATAAAAAACGTATCATTTTGATCCATTTGGATCACTGCTTATATTACACAGGCATTTGTGCGCTGAGCTAAAGTCGGATACTTTCAATTCCCTTGCGTCCTGCAGTAACAATTCTTTTGTAATTGAGATAGTTGATAACTTTCAATATCTCGTTGTATCTATTGACCAAAACTTAAATTGTTGTAACCACATATTCCGTTTAAAACAATATCTTCAATCCGCATAACGTTGCTTTTATCATCTCCGAAAATATTGCTCTAATAATACTCTGAAAACGGTTTACCACGCGTTATTCTATTCTAAATTATCATATGGTAACACCTGTTGGGGAGGCACCCTACACTGGTTCCAAATCAAGAAATTATGGAATTCGGGTCAAAATTCAACGAATCGATCCGATTTTTTTCTGTGCACATCCTACTGCAATTATTAATAACTTTTATAATTATAAATTTTGTAAAATATAGCCAACTTTTTAAGAAAAAAATTATTATTTTTTTTATATGGAGAAAAACCCATTTTTAGAATTTTAAAGTGCACTTACCACGGATCCGAATATCGACATATGGCACATTGTAGAGGATATTGCTGTCCACAATTTCTCTATAGACACCTATTGGATAAGTCTGCGACCCTAAAAAATACAGACACTTATTTTAACTGTAATATTAAAATTAAAGGCATTATAGGGTTTATAACCGAGTTATATACAGTTAATAACACAATAAGCTATAAATTTAGGCTATCTGTGGATCTTAATCGCGAAACATTGGCCGAATACAAACGAAGATATCCTGCACAACTTTTTGATAAGTTCAGATCCCTATATTACGCACATAAGACCAAAATTTAGTAATGTGAAAAGTCAAGAGATGTTTCCAGAAGCAGTTGAAATGCTCAAAGAATACCAATTTCCATACGACCTATGTGGAATCGAAAATGAATCTCTAGTGGATCCAGTTGAATAGCTAGTATAAATTTATAGTTTATTGTATTCTTAGTTGTAATTAACTCAGTTATAAACTCTCTCATGCCCTTAATTTTGCTATTGCAGCTAAAGTTTTTATTAAGTGCCTGTATCTATTCAAGTCGCAGACTTAGGTTTTGTTTCTTAAAAAGTATGCCATATTTTAAAAAACTGCTTATAATAAAAGTCCACAGAAAAAAATCAGATCGATTCTTTGAATTTCGGACCTAAATTAATAATTTCTTGATTTTGGAATAGTGTGGCGATACTTTATATTCCGTAAGAATGTCGTTCAATGTTTGCATATAGCTTTGAAGGTTTCGAAGCATCTGGAATGGTTTATTTTTTCCTTTTCGATAGAACGCTAGTAGTTAGCAGACTTATCCTACCTGTAACGCCTTCAAAACCACCGTATTGTCTGTTTTCCTTAATATGCCTTTAGCATGTACTAAGCAATTATTAGTGGTAAATAAACAAAGGGTAGGTAGAGAGCTTTTACAATATCTCAACATACTCCTAGAACTTCAGGCAAAAATGGTATTTGCACACAAAAGCATTTGCTCGCCTTTTCAAGGAAATTGTGAA
>NW_016218648.1:0-1576 GCF_001687245.7 Rhagoletis zephyria | reverse complement strand
GGAAATGTCCGAGTGGCTCCGTACAATCACCGTTTTGTGATCACGTTAGGAAAATTGATGAATATACCATGGCCGTTACTAAAGCGATATGTGGAACAAACGGGAAAACTGTGAGATCACAAGATTATTTTGGCCGCGGCTCAGTAGCAAAAAGACGAGAGAAACTCATGAAACTCAACAGGTCTGCAGTAAAAGCCCTTACCGGCGTCATCACGGGACACTGTGCTATAGCATCAATGCTTCAATGGTGGCGAATACCAACAAGTAATCTCTGCAGAGGCTGCCATGATGAGGATGGGGAAGAGTAAACTGGGTTCACGATTATTCAACAGTCTGGCCGAGATAACGGAGGAGGAACTGTTTTATCGCTTCAGCTTCATTAGGGATAGTAACAAAACTTGATATCGATAACGTGTATGGCATGAAGGAATCGTGGGTTCACTTAACACATTTTTATTTTTTTTACCGAAATTTTTATCCGGGCCAATATCGATTTATTTATCAATATCGTAATTGTTAAAACATTAGTCCTAAAAATTGTACAGAGACCATTCACCTATGACTATTTGATAATTTTTTCTTTCACTGCATCTATGCGTGTCTTTCGCTTATAAATGTATTTAAGTATATAAGTTTTTATACAGATTTAATACTTTTCCATTACTTATTACTACACAAGACTTTTCATTCACGATTTTCAACAGCGCTGTCTATTAATAATTCAACAAATCGTAGAGAACCGGAAGTAAAATGAAACTCCATCGTAAGCATCTACAACAAAAAAAGAACGATGAAAGGTGAAATTATGTAAAGAAATGCATAGGAGAAATTCTCGAATAGCAAAACGAGTGTTAGTTTTTATTGGAATTTACTACATACTACGGTACAATAGTTTGGACACATGGATGGCAATTTCTTCAATGAATAGCAACTACCTATAAAAAAAGTTATCTGAAAGAAAAAAATAAAAGAACCAAAATAAATCTTTCAGCTGAAAAATTTGCATACTACTATAAAGTGTATATAAAGTAAAGTCGCTCAAATTGTATATATCTAAGTACTTTCAACTTTGATTTTTGTTTACATGTACATACTATTTTTTGTTTCGAATGGTGGATAGGGGACTGGAGTAAACTGGAGTTTATTGATCCCTACATTCAAGTTCCATGCCCCAGCGATGTGGAACAGCCTGAGTCAGTTATCGAATATTGCGTCGTCGAGGCTGATATTTCCGACGGAGGTACCGAACACTGAATTGCCAGCACGATCTTGACTCGCCTCGAGGGAAGCGCTCCTAATTTCACTTTATGCTGTCATAAAATATATTCCTGGATATTTCGTCATTTTCTGCTGTCGGAGCGTTGATGTGGTGAGTTTAGCAACTTATACGTGCCGTTTTGAAACCACAACTCGTAATTTAACCTGAAAAGGATACAAAAAAGAAGTTGGTTTAATAATTTAAGAAGTTGCAGTGAGTTAATATCTCCTATATCTGATAGACCACAAAAGAAGGGTTTGCCTAATTCAAGCCCGACACAGTGCTAGGCTTTAATTTTCTCTTGGGGAATATGCTTCG
>NW_016218647.1:0-1576 GCF_001687245.7 Rhagoletis zephyria | reverse complement strand
TTCCTATTTGTATAAAAGCGCGGGGTGAAAACCGCGGGTATAAGCTAGTTAAATATATAAATCAAATAAAATAAAAAAAAATTTAACTAACAATAAAAACAAAATTTTTTTGTCAATCGCTCTAACCAAGGATCGAACCTGGGACCACCAGCAACTCTCACCACTAGACTACCGCGTATGAAGAAGCGGTGGCTTTGTTTGATCAGGGAGTGTAGAACCCAAAGAAAATGCAAATCTAGCATGGACATACACCTTGTCGCCGGTCACCGGATTGATTCAAATAAGCTCTTATTTATTCGATTAAATTGGATTCCTATCTGAATTAGTATGGTGACTGCATTACCTATGAAAAGGTACATGTCCAAGCTAGATTTGCATATTCTCTGTACTCTACGCTCTCTGGGTTTTGATTAGTGTTGTCATGGAAAATTCCCTTGATTCGAGTTAAGTTTGGGAATTAAATCTAGGACTTAATCCGGGTCAAATGCAGTTAATTCCTGAGATAAGTTGTTTTGTCGAGCTAAGTAATTAGCAAACCATTAGAAACTTATGTCATAAATTTTTACAAGCATTATCACGCATACACTACCGTGGCTGCTGCTTTCTCCCCTTTGCTTAATTTCATGTAAATATTCTGCATTTCTTAAAAAATTTGTATTATTATACATAGGTGTGAATGGCAGCCAGAAGCTGGATTTCTGCGCATAGAACCATCCCCCATGTGACCATTGTAGATTTAAAAGTATTCCTTAAATTTTCGGTCCGATTCCTTGTAATCTTAATCAAGAAAAAGTTTTAATTGATCGCAGTGGTAATTTTATAAAACATAGTTAAATTTTGTTGAAATTAACTATTTGGGCGTTTCTCAAGATCAGACTACAGGTGGACGTCTGAAAATATGTAATCGTAAAGATATGAGTCTTAGTACGTACCTTAGCTATTAAACTGAATTGTACTTATGATTTGCATTTGTAATTTTGATAACCATCTTCTGATATACATACATATGTCTCAACAGAATAGATGTACATATTGTCTAAGTGATCTGAATATTGTTTCCACATATTTTCTATAAATTATAATTAATTCTTATTCCACCTGAAAACAACCGTCGCATGCAATGAACTTCTCCAGAAAGCCACAATTATTACCACNTGCAGTGCACAGTGTGCACATCATGTTTTTTTTTCTTGTGATTATTGTTGTTGTCTGTAGATTACGCACTCCTCTTGGCGGCAGTTAGATGCCAAAATAATATTAGCTTGTTGCTGAGCGACTTCTGTGCTTTTGGCCAAAATGTGTTTATAAATACTCATGCACGCATATACATATAATAAATATACTCCCATTCATGCTACCTATGTATGTACATTACACTGCATATCACTCCCCAAATGAGAACAAAAATCGGTACCGTTTTTTCACTGGAATTACAAAATCTATTACATTTTAAGACTTTCTCCAAAATATCTCGCAAAAATATAAAGTTTTGAGTGAGCTGGACCGATTTGAAAATACCTCCAAAAATTTAGTTTTTTATACCCGAGCGCACTTGTGCACAAGGGTATATTAATTT
>NW_016218646.1:0-1576 GCF_001687245.7 Rhagoletis zephyria | reverse complement strand
TGGATGTATTTAAATTTTCTCAGATGGCTCGAAGCCCGATCACAAAGGACTTTTCTCGCAAAAATCCACTTTAAACTGCTCATTTTGTTTACCGAAGTACTATAGTGTCTTTCAGACTGAGGTTTCAGAAGGAAAAAACTTTTAGGTATGCTGATCGAATTTAACGGGAAAAACCCTCACTGTTTATGTTCCACGACATCCTAATGCACGTAAATAAATTTAGTCAAAGTGCGCTTCTTTGATATTTCGAAAAATGGGAGAACTCGTATACGTCAAAATAAAAGGTGGCGCTAAATTAATCACCCTTCTTCTTAGTCACTTCTTTCTGTGTGGCTACTTGAAGTCACGGGTTTATGCCTACAAGCCCCAGACAATCGCACCACTTAAGGAGAATATTCGATAGGAAATCGAACGGTTATCACCAGAAGTCTTGCTGAAAGTCATGGAAAATGCGATAAAGCGGGCACAAATGTATATCAACACTGGCGGCAGCCATTTGACGGATATCATCTTTCCCACTTAACAAAAAAAAATTGTAAAGGTTCAGATAAAGATTTCCATCACTGAAAATATTTTTTTTTTATTTAGTAAAAAAGTTATTCAAAAACAAAATTGGATGATTAATTTTGCGCCACCTTGTATAAACATACATACAAACGTACACATATATATGCATATGTTTTTTTTTATAACAGTATCTTCAAGATAACAGAGGAAATTTCGGCAGATTGTTATTTTTCTTCATTCATGCGTTTAATCTTTTGAAGACTTAATATGAAACAAATCTTTGCTGGCACTCCAACTACATAGCATGGCAAAGAAAAACAATAACACATTCGTTACAAGTAAAAAGAAGTAGAATGTAGAGGAAAGAAAAAAAAAGCAAACCACCAGCCATCAAACCCAACAGCCAGCATGTCGTTGTTATATCGATAAATGTTAGTCGGCTGAGCTGGTGAACCGGCACGAAATGACATCAAAAGTGTGACCAAAGCAAATAAAAATCCAAATAAAAATAGAACAAAAATAGTCGTGCATGAAAACAAAAATGCAAACGCATTTATGCTTAAACGCCAAAAAGCAGTCAAATTCACACTTTATCGTCTAACCAAAACAACGCTAGATGACGAGTATTCATAATACATTAAATATAGAGTGAGATATGTAAAAATTTGTTAACAAAATGATGATGCATCACAACTTTAACGAGCCGTTTTGAGTGGCATGCGAAATGCATAATTTATGTACATATATTCGACCGGCACGAGTACATATGTATGTACGTAGTCAACAGAGCCAACGTGGCGTATGAGCNATGTTCGTGTGTGTGTGTGTGTGTATGCGAGAAGCAGGCATTAACATATAAAATGTCACCAGTCGCGGCTACTTGTCTGTCTCAGTTAGGTTGAGTGATTTCGGTACGCTGCCTTAGGTACAACATATTCAGCTTCAGATGTCAATACACTTGATTACTGCGCTTTTAGTTATATGCGGATATTCTTGTCATGTTAATAATACTGTTATTTATATTTTTTTTTAGTAAAATATATACATGCATATCATTTATTTATTAACT
>NW_016218645.1:0-1576 GCF_001687245.7 Rhagoletis zephyria | reverse complement strand
ACGTACACCACCAACTGGAGGAAATGTTCGGCAAAATACCAACCAAAAGTATAAGCGCCAAATTATTATCAAATTATTATATTAGTTATAAGAGGTGTAGAGATATTTGGAACCCTAGATGAAAACAATACAGTACATTGAAGGATGACGATGAGACTAACAGACTGACTGGCAAGAGAATAGGTTCAGAAATCTTCCTTAATATCGGACTGCATGTTATTAGAGAAAACTGTATGTTAATTGAGAAAACGGACACGGGCTATAGCGGACCTAAAAATTTAAAGGAAACTAGCAGGCCGGCGAAGCAGATTAATGTATGGAGTTCATACTGCCTTCTCCACGTGAGTTCGCTATAAAAGTGCCGTTACTTTCAGTAACCCTTCTGATGAAACCATCTTGTTGTTATTACGAAAGGTTAGAGATCAAGGATGCCCAGCAATAAGAAGTCGTCACTGAAGGACTAATTTTTTTCCGACTCGATACAACTGATTTTCCAAGCTGAGTCAGTAGCTGGGAAAGGAATCAGAGACGTATGTCCTTTTTCATCGATGGGGGTTCCCATTGTTCATCCACCATTCGCTAGTTTGGGAAAAAATTATCTAAAACTGTTCCTGCTAGAGGATAGCGCTGCGAGATTCTCAGTCTACGCACATAGTTAACGTGCTGCAAGTTGATTCCCAAACTGAGAAAATAAACCATATCGCCACCTGAAGTTGAAAAGGTGCCAAGTCTATTTTTGGAAACTATTCAGGAGAGACAAAAAATCGATTTAGTTTGGCATTATATGTCATTCTGCATCAAAAACTACATTTTGAAAAAAAGTGGACTTCGGCTGCTTCCTTCAAAGAGGTCCTATGTTTCGAATTTAGGTATTACTCAGCCAAAGGGCAATTCTCTTAGCATAGTTTGAAGGGCAATGGAGTCAATGATCCCGAAGTCGGAAGCTTCAATTTAGTGAAAGCTCTACTGAGAAAGTCTCACTGGCAAATTGGTTATTGAATTTTGATTCATTGGTGAAGTAAGAGCAGGAGCCTTTAAGTCCAGATCTAAGATTCTGGAGTAATATAGATTTTATAAAGGAAAAAAATAATGTAGATTTTATAAAAGATGATATCACGACAGAATTCTATATTTCATCCAGGTGATAACCAGCAGTAAATGTAAGCCATGAGGGAAATGTCCACTTCCAAGGGAGATATCTATATATATATCTATATATGCAATACGCGAACCGATTTTTTGTTCAGGATAAATGATCTGTACCGTTCAAGCTGGTTTTAGTTTTTCGAAAAGCGTTGCCATCTTTTAAAAAATTTAATTAAAATTATTTAATAATCAAGGCCATCAAATCCGCACCGTTTATTCGATTTTCCAAAATGAGGAATCAAACTAAAAGCTTTGGACTGAAGATATGCAATAAGGTTTTACTTTTTTGAAAAGAGTTGCCACCTTTTTGAAAAAATTTTATTCAAATTATTTAAAAAAATAAAAATAAATCAATTATTACAAACTGGGTATCGGTTGAATTGGTTTTGAAAAGCTTTGTTTCTTAGCTGAACTATAGGAGAGTTGCCAC
>NW_016218643.1:0-1576 GCF_001687245.7 Rhagoletis zephyria | reverse complement strand
CACTGCACCTGTGATTGACTGGGTTGATTGCCGCATATGGTCATGCGAGCTGATAATTTTGATAATTGGCCTGTTTAGTAAAAAATAATTTTAGAAATACCAATGATGTTTTAACTAAATGGAGGAATTGGGGACCTATCATGAAAATCGGTTTTTGTTATTATTTGTGAAAATTTTAAATATTTTATGGAAGTACTAATTAGGCTATTCTTTATCAAATCATAGAAAAATTTTCACCCAAAAGAGTTTCTATAGTATCTGGGAATGATCTGCGGAAAAAATGCTCTACATAACATTTCTCGGTTAACTTAAAATAAAATTTAATTTAGTGAATAAACAAAATAATGATTAACCTTCACTTCATGAAGTTAAGAAGAAATTAAAAGAGAGAAAATTTAGCGCGCGCCCATTTCTAGATCCGACTGATGAACATTGATGTCGATAGAAGCGAGTAACTCAAGCGAGTAATTTAGGCTGCCAGGCAAGTAAGCAAGTAGGATTGAGATTGGCAAGGGATTTTTTTTTACTTTATTGGACTGCGTTATTAAAGGCCCAAGAGACGGCACAATTAACTGTACAAATGTAACTGTGTGAAGTTTACTTGGACTGAATACACAAAACAAACTTGAAAAATTTGTATGAGGTTTGGATGATTTATTTGAGTGGTGTACAAATTGCATAAACATCAATTAATATCAACTAGTGAACCTGCATGGCGTTAAAACGCCACAATTGAATTTAACTTTTATAACAGGGGAAACCCCATCCAAAAACCTCAAAAAATATTCCCAATGGTGTATTTAAAGCCATCTGAGTGATGATAGGTCTCGCTATGTGTCGGTTTTCATTTCACCAAATTTTAAATCACTCTGCACGGCTAAATAGTTCTAACTTAAAAATATTTTCAGGCTAAAGTTTTCTAAAACTCCTTCGTTTGGCAATAAAATTACGATATTTCATTTATTTTGTGTACAAGTAAAGCAAATTCGACATTGCATACAGCTGGAAACCCATTTAAAAGTATTTCACACTAACCACTTTAAATTTTTTCGTCTGGCACTGTGCTACATATTTAAATGAACTTATAAATTCATTTAAATTTGATTTTTTTAATACGTGACAACTCACCAAAATACAGTCCAAAAATAAGCTATTTTCAAACCCCATTGGATTGATACCTATATTTTAATAATCCGTTTAACTTATTCAACAATTTGAATTAAACTTTTTCAATAGTTGGAAACCCTCTTATGACACCCAAAAAAATTCTAACTGTTCAAACTAAAAATTTCATAGTAATCGTTCGTTTGATATCTATATTTCAAAATTTCATATAGCTTGTGTGTAATTGAAATAAATTCAACTTTAAAAACAGGTGACAACCTTCTTCGATTTTATTTTCGAACTAGAATGTTTTTAAATATCTCTCATCTGCCATTGTGATAAGTATTTCAAGTAACTTATCAATTAAGTTGAACTTTATGGTTTTTAAACCCATTTCAATTTATAACTATCTTTTAGTAATTCATTTAATTCAACAATTTTATAATGAGCTCGAGGCCATTTTTAAATGAAA
>NW_016218642.1:0-1576 GCF_001687245.7 Rhagoletis zephyria | reverse complement strand
GAGGCGTATGTGTTTCTTAGTTTAAGGTATAGGAAAAGTCATATCTACACTGAAAAAAAAAATTGTAGTTTTAATCCCTTGGGTTTTAGAATATTTTTTTGTAGAGCATTATGTTTTAGTTTTAAGAAAGGATATTGAAGTAAAACAGATATAGCGAAAAAAATGTTGTTCAGTTTTAGCTTTCGAAAATACCATTCGAAATCTATCCGTTTGTGGAATATAACTTCCTTCTAGCTTCAGAAATTATTAGTTTTTATTGTCTTGGGCAAAAACACGTTAAAATTTTCGATTTGTGCTATGTAAGGCAACAATAATTTACATTTTTCCTAATATACTTTGGAGCAAAAAATATATCTCCTGGTGTCAGAAATACTAGACTCGCCTTATTTTGACCAGTTTTGACTATATTTCTTTGGCTTCAGCAAAAAAAAAATATACATATATAAAAAATAAATAAATAAATTGAATGGGCTATAAATCTGCCTACCAAAAGATTTCGAAAAATTTCTAAAAAAAAAAACAGTTTTAAATTTTGGTGAAAATTTTTTTGAATATCTATAACTTTCGCATAAAGTTTGAAATATAGATTTATATATTGCTTATTGTATAACTAGCTATACTTTTATAAAAAAAAATATTAAAAATTAAATGAACTAAAGAAATAAGCTTAAACTGGTCAAAATAAGGCGAGTCTATTATTTCTGCCACCAGTGTAACAGGTTAGTTTGTTAGTTGGTTAAGGTGGTAAGTAAAAAAAACAGTGCGTTCGCTGTTAGCCCTTGGCCGCCAAGCGCGTGTCACCTCTGCTCAAGCCATCCAGAATCTGTGCGCAGTGAAATTCAATTTCGAAAAAAAAAATATATACAAAATACAAAAATTACAGGCTATGCTTTTTCTGTATTGATTGTAAAATGAAAGGCTTCTGAGTTTTTGGTTTTTTTTTGAGGCCTTCTAAAATTTCTGGGAAACTCTTCGATATTTTTTACGTTTTATTTTTTAGAATTTTTTCGAGATTTTTCTGGGCTTCTGTAACTTTTCGGAAAATATCATAATTTTTTTGGGACTGTTTTAAAAATTTGCAGGGTTCTTTGGAAGCTTTTCGGTCACTTTTGGAACTTTTTGTTCCGGAATTTATTTAATGTAAAGCTTAAATCTCCGTTAGAATTCATGACTGAAATTTTCCGAAGTAATTTTCTAAAAAAATAGTATTTCCTCTCTTATGTTATATTTAATAGGTTCATTGTGTTAATTTCAACTAGAAAAGCCCGACGAATAGTTTTTTTTTTTATTAGTGTGAATTGCATCCAGTATCATGCCATTAGTGGTTTTTCTTTCTGACAAATAGTGACTAGTAAAAATGTATCCAGTTAAAATCCAGTGAAAGTTGCAAGTTCAGCTGTAATTTTCGCTCTCAATTTTCTCTACATTTTTTGTACTATAGCGCCAATCAGTACTGGATAGTGTGTACTTCGAGCACAACCTTTATTTTTGAATTACTCGTTTTATTATTGGTGACAAACATATTTTTCACTGTGCAATAATATCCTCCATTGAAATCATGCGTTTGTAGTTAGTT
>NW_016218641.1:0-1576 GCF_001687245.7 Rhagoletis zephyria | reverse complement strand
AGTTATAATACCCTTGTGCACAAGTGCGCTCGGGTATAAAAATTTAAACTGATTTTTAAGTGTTTTAGGGGACCTGTAATACAGGTTTGCACAAAAAAGCTATATTTCGGAGGCTAACATCGAAAAACGGAGAAATTGCTTGGTCACTTATAACATAATCTCTTGAAAAAAATTGGTTTAGTCCAAAACCTAGAAAAAAAGTTGATTTTGCTGTATAGTGTAATTGGTTGCTATTTACACAAACATTTGTATGCTTATCATCCCACACAGACAGTCTGCCGACGAAATAGTGTATCAAGCACTTTATGATTCTGTTCAGTACATTATCAGCAGAAAAGCGCTATCAAGCGGGAACTATGTATTTTTTTTATAGTCCGACAGATATTTTACAACACTTGTTTTTTTGTTGTTTTCTTGTATTTAATTGAAGAACAGCTAAAATTAGTATACTCTCGATAACCCAGATAAGTAAATTGCGCAAAGTATTCGAAATGATAAATTGTCTGGATTACTATGTAAGAACCGAAATAAATGCGATGCTCAAAAGCCGAACAAAAGCATTACGGGTCTGCGATGTGACTACTAAATTTCCATTACAAGTCAAACCTTATACCGGGCAAACTTCCAGGAGCTCAGCAACAAAAATATATTTAAGAAAGTATTGTGCAACTTTTATTTCACAGTAATTATTTATAATAATTCTTAATTGAAAATTTCGTACGCTAAAAAACATAGTATAAGTATGTATGTGGTACCTTTATGGAATAACAAGACTTATACTTCTATAAGAAGCTAACTACATATCGCACACGATCTTCAAAGGTGGCCCAACTCACAATTACGGGTTCTTCAGAAACTACGAAAATCTATTTCTTAGTAAATGTACATTATAACAAAAACTAGTACTAATCCCCGAAAATCGGGGTGCTCCGTGGTCTAAAAAATCTGTATATTTTTTTATTCTAAAGACAACATGCATTGCGTTTGGTAGTTAACTTTAACTTGGTATTTGGGCAAGATCGTATTCTACTCAATACACTATGCGTTAAGCAATCCTTTTGCTTGGGTCAGACTTTGAGACTTATTTATTGTTATTATGAACGCTACAATAATTTTGAATTGGCGACGTGTAAATGCAAAAGCAAGTGTTGATTCGCTGGGCTGTTAATTTATGTGGGATAGTATAATTCGAATCATATGTTTAAAGTCCATTAACTAACACTTATGTATGTACATACAAATGTATGTATTTGTATTGCGGCATCCAAACAATTACATTGTAATTCTCTAACCATTAGGCGAGACCATTCCTTCATATGTACATATTTAGGTTGTGGATTAGCATCACAACTGCTGTAACTTTTAGTATCAAGTCATGAGGTGCCACTCCCCTACTTCAAGTGGTTTTGATTAANGATTTTAAAAATCTTTCCGTGCAAATATGCAAAGTTTCAGATCCATAACCTTGATTTGAAAGTAAATTGTCTCTATGCGATTATATATAGATACATATATAGATTTATACCACAAATTGAACCATATTTGCTCCAGAAAAAAACATCGAAATAAACCATGT
>NW_016218640.1:0-1576 GCF_001687245.7 Rhagoletis zephyria | reverse complement strand
TGGACCATATTTCTCCAGAGCTGATGGAAACTTTTTTTTTACAAATTTGTAATCAACACAAAAAAAAATCTGTCAACAAGCTTTAACATTTTCCGCAGGAAAATTTGTATCCACTTTTTTTTTTGGTCTGTGTAATTAGTTTTGTCCGCTTTCGTTTGGCGATTGTACCGAACCGATTTCAAAACCAAAATGAAGAGAGTTTTTATGGTTTCAAAATTTGTTAAAAGTTATGACCAAAATCGTCGTTCAAAAATTTCCGAAAATGGAGACAATGAGAAAATAACAATAATTAGGGTAACTGAAAGGATAACGCAATTTATTGAGATTTTTCAATAGCAATCGAAATAAATTCAGTCATAAAAGTTTAGTTATCGAAAGTTATCAACTTAGTGCAATTTATCGAATCGTCTTAGTTTATAGTTATCGAAATTTATCCAGTTATCCATATTTATTAAATTATCGCAACGTACCGTATTATTCAAATTATTCAATGTTTATTGAGTTATCGAAATATACAGATAGTTATCGTGCTATGAAAATGTGTGGTATTATCGGAATTTGGAATTTTTGAAATTTATAAAGTTATCGATATTTATTCAATTATATTGACGAAACCGAACGAGTTACCGTAATGCTACGAGTTATTTTAACTTATCGATATTTATTGATTTACTGAAATTTGGCGGTTTATCGAATCAGAGTTTTTGCAATTCTCAAAACTATATCGAGTTATAGAAATTTCAAGGTTGTATAAAGGTTGTATAGCTTTATCGCGTAGTCACTGCTTGTCGAAATTTATCGTGTTACCAGAGCGTAGCGAGTTATTGAGCCATCAATATTAATCAAGTTATCGAAATTTATAAATGTATCCAAAGTTTATCGAGATATCGATTTATCTACATTTTTGAGTTATCCAAATTTATCGATCCCTCGAAACTTACAGCTATCGAAATTAGTGGGGTTATCGGAATTTGTTGAGTTATCGGATTTTAGAGTTTTCGAGATTCATCAAATTATCAATATTTATCAAATTATCGAAATTTATCAACAAACTGGAATATGGCGGGACAATTCCAATTCTTTCCAAAGATATAAAAAATTGTAATCCCATTTTTGGTTCCAAAGTAGGAAGTAATTTGTACGTTATATATTAAACGACGTGCTAAGTTTGAAAGCCTCTCCTAAGTCATTAAAAACTAGAAACACGACCGAATTTTGACAGTATCTGGCACTCCTACTTGTGTAGCGTTTCTCTATCTTAAAAAAATACTAACAGGTGAGAGCAAAATATGTAATTTTTGTTGGTAGTGGTTTATTTTTTTTTTAATTCAAATTATTTAAATCAAANTAAAAAAATACTAACAGGTGAGAGCAAAATATGTAATTTTTGTTGGTAGTGGTTTATTTTTTTTTTAATTCAAATTATTTAAATCAAATCCGTAAAAATAAACGTGGGTCGTAATATCACTGTTCTTAGTTCAAATATATCGGATGTTGTCACAACACAGCCCGCAGACCAAAGCAAATGCTGGACTGATCTTTTACTTTTACATAAGCTTGGGAAGAATCAGGGGGT
>NW_016218639.1:0-1576 GCF_001687245.7 Rhagoletis zephyria | reverse complement strand
ATGAAAAGAAGCTGACTGAAAACGATGATGTAATGGTTCCCTGGGTGGAAGTGGACGATACTCTCACCTTAAAGCAGTCAGCCTCCATAGTGAAAATGGAGTTTAACAAACATATTTGCACATCGACCGCGGCAAACTACTTAAGGCCGGTTGTTCAATGTCTTGATTAGCACTAAACGAAGGTAGAAGCTCCGGTTAAATACAACTACTGATTTATCGATCACATGTTATATGCATGATGTCGAAAACATCGATAATGATGTTTAACCGGAAAGTAGTAATAACCAGACATTGAACAACCGGCTCTTAGAGGGTAAATCATTCACATTCACAAGTGTGCACCATACACCAGCGACGCTGAACACGTTCGAAAATAAGCACAAACGTTCCGAGTTTGTAAGAGCTTTGAGTGGTTTTATTGAGCAAGGAAAGCAAATAGTTTGCATGGATGAAAGCAATTTTAACTTCTGGGACGCGAGCAGCAGTACTATTGCCGACATCAAGATAACCAAACGTACATTTGATCGGTGCTGTAAGCGTATCAGGTGTGTTATCGATGGAAATGCGACGCGGGTTTGGGAAATAATTTGTCGGACTTAGTAATTATGTGCGACAATGCACTCTGCCATGCTGGACTGGGGCAAGGTGTCGCCAATAATGGATCGGCTACACTTTTGCATCTTGGGCTATACTCGCCAATGCTCAACCCTATCGAAAATGTATCAGCGAAAACAAAAGCTTACGTAAAAACGCATATTTCATCTCCTGCTGTGAATGGACCTGGAGTGGTCGAAAGTCGTTTGCAGTACTTGGATGGCTTAATTCACCAAGAAAAATAAAACATTGCTACTGCGGATTGTGCTCGCGCTATACAACACTCATCCATCTTTTTCTCGGATGCTTTGGCATTACGCGACATGCGTAAAAATAACATATAATTTTCACTTAATTGAGAAGAAGATAGGGATAAAAAATAATACATTTGTGCTTTCCGAAACACGTTTAAATTTTTCTGAAATAAATTTCCGCTTTTCTGAAATACATTTGAGTTTTCTTGAAATACATTTGTGGTTTTCTGAAACAAAATTCAGCTTTTCCGAAATAGGTTTGCGGTTTTTTGAAACACATTTGAGTTTTTCTGAAATGTATTTGCGGTTTTCTGATATACATTTACGTTTCTCTAAAATACAGTTGGAAAAGGTGTAGGGTTTAGTTACCTAGGTTCAGATCTTTCATCGATAAGTAAAAGCCAAGGAAGCTATTTAATACACAAAATCAATGGGCTTTTACAAGTTAACTGATAAATAAGACCTTTGCTAAAAGAAGCTTGACCATCTGTTTAGGTTAGGGTTCCCAACCAGATTTTAACTGAATGACGTGGCTTTTGAATCCAGTTACAGCTAGTCTGTTGGCGGAAACGGTTTCACTACAAGTGCTTTCAGTGGAAATCCGACAAAAAAGCTATCAAGTCAAAGGCTAGTATCTGTGTCAAGAATCTAAAGTGAAAAAAAATGACGCCTACAGGCCACGCTGCGATCGAGCGCAATGCGTGCTATATGGGCCCGAAAATTACATT
>NW_016218637.1:0-1576 GCF_001687245.7 Rhagoletis zephyria | reverse complement strand
TGGCCAAAATCACATTGGCGGTTACAGCGCCAAATAAGAAGAAGAAGAAAAGAATATATCTATATCCTTAGTAGTCACACAGTGTTATAAACCCGACGAAATCCTTGACGGTGGTTNCATTTCCAATTGGCGTCAGTTGGCCAAAATCACATTGGCGGTTACAGCGCCAAATAAGAAGAAGAAGAAAAGAATATATCTATATCCTTAGTAGTCACACAGTGTTATAAACCCGACGAAATCCTTGACGGTGGTTCCGGGAGGGGAGCGGTACATGACGGTAGGAAGTTTAGTTTGGGTTAAAGTATCACACTGACGGGGTTAGGCTTTCGATGCTTCCTCCTCGTAAAGTAAACATGCTTAGTAAAAAGTTAACAATTTAAATCGACGAATAGTTTTATATCAACTTTTGTGAACTTCGGTTTATTTATTTTTTGTACAACATATTTACCTCTATTGGTTACAATAATTTTAAGCTATAATAAAAAATTTTTTAGTAAGTAAGTTATTGGTTTTTATTTTTTTGTTTGTATGAGCCCCCCCTATATTTCGTTCTGGCTACGCCCATGAATACAAACATATGTAGGTGAGGGAAACCGAACTTAAGGAAACAAAAAAATGTATAAAATATTGCATTATATAAAAATTAATGAATTACCTAACTAGGGCAATAAGCAAGAAGTAACCTTTTAAATTTTTTTTATTAGAGTCTATATATTTAATATCTTTTTTTCTTTAACTTAAATTTAGCTTTGGTTTACCAAAAGAAGTTTTGAAATAGGGCCACGGCCATGTACATATTTTACCACGCGTAGTTACTAAATACACACACACAAACACACATGAATTCGAAGTGTGGTGAGTAGGAGGAAAGCTCTCCCCAGCAGATAAGCTGGGTTTGATAAGGGAGAACCAAGTACGGCTTAGACATATGTAGGTAGAGTACGGGTAATTAAGATTATTTAAGAAATACGGACTTTCGGTCTCACTCACTCGCTCACCAAAATGCGTTTATGAATTTGAACATTGTATGGTAGAGTTTCTTGTTAGAGAGTGAGAGCGAAGGTACATATATACAGACATATGTACAAATTTTGATGTATGAAGGTTAGAAATGTAAGACACATGAAAATTGAATTTTGTTATACCGAATAATAGCTCCGATCCAATACTTTTCGTGAAAAATCCTGTAAAACTGTCAAACAGCAAAGTGAGAGTAAAAAGTTAGTAACAACAAAAAGTACGGGAACAAAAAATCAATTTTTCCTGTAAAAACGTCAACTAGTGATTGCTTGATACTTTTCATGATTTTACCAGAAGAAAAAGTTCGGGTAAAATCTTGCAATTTCATTCTCTACACAACTCTCCAAAAGTCGCTCTCATTTACAGGATTTTGGACGATTTTGGAGTACGGGAACATTTTTCTTGCAACTTCCTGCAAGTTCGTGTAAAATCCTGTAAGTTCATGGAGTACTGGATCAGAACTAATATTATCAGAGAACTGTCATTTAACATAAACCTGTAAAATTAGTACAGGGTTTGAAAATGCTGTAATATTTTTATTTAATTTGCTTTTGCT
>NW_016218635.1:0-1576 GCF_001687245.7 Rhagoletis zephyria | reverse complement strand
GCTCCATAAATGTCGATAATATGGTTGAATTTCTCTGTTTGGTTGGGTTTTTTCTCCCCCAATATTCTCTCAATGACTTAAACTGATTAAAGGGTAAGTCAAAATTCTTTCTCGGATATTTTCGATAAGGATGTATGCTAGTTAGAGATAATAGTCGATAACTTTTTGTGGGAACAATAAGTCATTTCTTTGCTCAAGTAGAGTCGATTACTTGTTGCTGCATTTTTTCATAAAATAACTATGCATATTAGATAAGAGGAGGGATCACATTTGATTTTCGATAATTATCGATAAAATTGTATATTTGTTAAATATTTGAATTCGAAAAATTTTTGTTGGATAATCATCTCGCAAATTTTTTTGACAATAATTTTCGATTAAACTTATTTCGATAAATTCTTTGGAGGCAATAATTTTTTTTTGTCCTTGCTGAAAATCCGTAATCTTCACTTTTTTGATAAATTATTGACAGGTTATCGATAATTTTTAATTATTTTTTTTATAGATTATTAAAATTTAAGCTGCAATCTTGAAATTTTAAATTAATTATCGATAATTTTTTTTCTTTGACAACTTATTCAATTATTAAAACGTTTTATGTCTCATACTAATTAGATAGTAATAATTGATAATTTTTAGATTTTGTTCGACGAATTATTTTTTTCGTATCTAAAATTTTATACGTCTCACACTAGTTAGTTAATTTTTAAATATTTTTCGATAACTTTTTCGATTTTTAAAATTCATACTTGCTAGTTCTTGTAATTGTGGTCGATACGCAACCCTGAAAAATCTTAAATTTTTCTAACAGTGGAACATTTTTGTGTTTTAAAGATAAGAAACTTGTTAAACCTTATTCCGTATTTCCACTAGGCATTACATGACCAAAAAAAAAAATAATACTTTTGCCATTAAATTACAATTTTTTTATATTAAATTCGTTTCCAAACGGCATGTTTTAAATAGCACACATCTTTCGTAATTTCAATGGAAATTCGGCATTATGCAAATGGCAATCGGCAATTCGGCAAATGGCAATTGCAATGTCAGTGCTACGATGCATACTTTTTTTTATACATATATCAATAAATAATAAAATTTTTTCACTCCTGCTGCCCATCACTAATTACTCGCTTACCACTCTACCTTATTCCCTGTTTACAAGAAGCATTTATGCATAAAAAGCATTTATAAATTCGTAACTAACATATTAATTGTAGCTGCACATCGTATATCTCTGTTACACTTTGTCTCACTTGCAAATTGTTTGGAAATTTCGCCTTAAGTATGTTGCGTGGCAGTTTTGCCGTTTACTCTGTATGTATGTAGAAGAATATCGTGAACACATCTAACAAATTTTCTTAAATATGCTTTTCGTCTAACTGAACACTGTTTTGTGAACGAGAAATGTTAAAAATTTTTTTCAACATTTAAATTTTGAGGGGCCGGGAAACAATGTCAACTTTTTTAGGGGTATTCACAAAGGCGTTGTTCAAGTTTATTTTAATATTTTTTTTTCCAATATCGTGGGTTGCTTTGTTAAAAAGGCTTTTGAAATATTTCAGTGCGCTTATTT
>NW_016218634.1:0-1576 GCF_001687245.7 Rhagoletis zephyria | reverse complement strand
CTGTCGACACTGCCTCCACCAGTAACAACTTTAGCCTTCCTTTGTTGTGGTGGTAGGTAGGTAGGTAGTCTCTTGTTTTCCTGCTCTGCTTAATTAAAAGCGGATTAACTCGTGAAGGGCTTTGTGAGAGGCTGCAGAGAAATAGAAATAGAAATAGAAACTGCGACAGTGATAGGGTAGTGGAGGCAAGGAACAGTGAAGAACATCACAACACTCGAAATGCTTCACTTGTGTTGGGACGTTTGTTTGGGTGAGTTTTGTTTCGGGTTCTCACTATCTTCTTTCTTCTCCCCTTTTCCTTGCCTGTCTAATTGCCCGATAGGTACTTTTCGTTTGGTCACCACTGTAGTAGGCGCCCACACAGTCTTGCTCAGACAGTCTTGCACTCTGGAAAACAAGCTTGTTCCAGGAAGGCTGCCCATTATTTTTCTGTTCCTCACTCCTCGTTTTTTCCTTGCGCTGAAACAAAAGCTTGAAACTGATCACCCTGTTGTTACCTGAGCAAATTGTAGTGAAAAATGGGGCTTTCAGCAAAAAACGTTAGAAAAAAAGTGTAAAGTGAGCCGTTAGGTTTTTTTAATTTTGCATGCATTTTTCATTGCCAACCAGGTTCTCAGGTTACCATTTATCATTTATTTAAGCATATGATGAAACGTTCTTTTCATCGGAATTTTATTATTATTACAACAGTAGCATCAATTGCAGACGACAAAATTATTTGCAAATTAGAAAAGGCAGCCCGATCGCTTAGCATGAAAAGGGCGACAAAATCTTGTGTAATCTGATTCGATGTAACACGCATTTTATTCAATGTACTTTTTACATAAAAGTTTTTTTACCTCAATTCTAAATTGAAACTTTTTGCTGTTTGTTTTTAACAAGTTTCATCCATGACTCCACGACTGTAGACTAGCAAAAAAGTGCTGTCTGGAGCTTTATAATGGGGTTTCTATTTCAGGAAAAACTGCCTTTTTTAATTCAGGCCATTTCAATGCTGGTCATCGTCAGCTACTTCAGTGTGCACTAATTAGTGAGCACTGCAGCCTAATTGCTTGCTACTTGCTAGTGGAACATTGTCGAGCTTAGAGAAAGGGAAAACATAGTGAAAGTGAAATAGAATGAGTAATTACCGAGACGATGAAGTTGAGAATTAATTAAAATTAAAATCTGAATTTGTTTTGAGAGAGGGAGAGAACAAGGAGGAATAACATCAGCGGCAAAGACTGCACCGACTAGGCCACTTAATTAGTGTGCCAGTACTGACGGTGACATCGATCGCTTTTCGGTGTTTTTTTTGTTTCACCAGCAGCAGGAGCAATGTTCAAATGAGTCAGTGCCAGCAGTCAGGACTACAGGTCCAAACGAAGGGGGCAATGAACAGACAGGGAAAGAGAAGGGAGCCACTCACGAGAAGAAGGGAGCCAATTTGAGTTTGCAGCAGAAAAAAACTGCAATGCCTCTGGGATTTGTCGTCTTCTGACGTTACTTTCACTCTTTCCCTTTCCTCCTCCTCCTCCTCCACCACCTCTACTCAGAAGTCAGTAATTTACAGCGAGAGCAAGTCTTGTGACCTGTC
>NW_016218633.1:0-1576 GCF_001687245.7 Rhagoletis zephyria | reverse complement strand
ATAACTATATACAAAGTACAGTTCATTGCGGATGTCTACACTTTTTGAGGGTTTCAGTAGTGCTTGGTGCCCAAGTGTAGCCCCATTTCTCAGATTATTAAACTATGTAGCTGCTAGATATTTCAATCGTGTTTTTAATACAGCAGGAAAATGGCATAGGATGTGCTCTAGGGTCCCTCTTGTTCCCGCCTCCATGCATTTCCTGCAAATTTCATTGATGTGCTGCCAACATGTGATGTCCTGTTAAGACACCTATCATAGTCCTGTAGTCACTTCGCGCCAGCAATATCATCTGTAATATCATTACCTGTGAAAGGTTAGACTCGCTGTCTCTCTTTTTTTACTGTGAATCCCCTTACTGGAATGCACTGAAATGATCCGGCAACTTAATGGGCTGACTAACGTTAAGTTCTGAGCAGTATACGCCCGTTCCTACTCCAACATTCATTTTTGAGCCGCCTGTGAAGAAGATAAATGTCTTCCGGCTGGGCTTCAAGCCTCTACACCTTTTGCTCCGTTAGTAACTCAGAATCCCCTATCCCAGTTATAGCAAGGTACCAATGGAGTCTGTGTGACTATATGCTCTTTGGCAATTAAGCTGTAGCTGTGTTATAATCAGTATTCCGGTGGATTTTGCCGCAAGGTCAATAGGTTGTATATCGAGAACTTTTTCAAGTGCAGCCGTTGGAATTGTTTTCAGTGCTCCTTTCTGTCGTGGTCCACCACACCATAGCGCCATAGATTATAATTGGTCTGACTATGGCTGTTTAGCACCAACTCATTAGAGTTGGGGATAGGCCCAAAGTAACACCCAGCATCTTACTTGCTTTTTTCACTCTGTCCTCCATATTGCACCTCCACCGCAGTTCACAGTCCCGGATTACCCCAAGATACTTGGTGCGGTCTTTTCGTTTGAGTTCGGTGTCGTTCAGTTTAGGGAGTTTTGACACAGGAATCTATTACTTTCTTATAAATGGTAACATATCCGTTTTACCTGCATTGATCCCTAAACTTGCGCGAGTAGTCTACTGGTGCATATGCCCGGGCTAATTTCGGCTGCAATTTTTCTATAAAAAAGAGGCCTGAGATTTCCAGACGAACTCATACGGTGACAGAGCGTAAAAAATGTGCATTTCAATTAAAAAATCCTTAGCTTTAGTAGGAATTTGAGTGGAATTGTCACGACTTCCTGCTGGCCGTTGGTAAGAACTGAGGCAAACCTGATTGTTACTTGTTTTGTTTGTAATTAAGTATTGTGATGAAAAACAGGAAACCAAATAATATGCCGCTGTGGAGGTCTTATCAGCGATGGACTTCGCTAACTGGGTACGGTACACCGTGACTGGCTGCTTATAAACTGAATTGCATATAGCCAAGGAACTGTGTCTGGTTTCTTGATCATTTGCAGATCACTGTAGACCTGGAACCGAGTAATAGAGATTTGTAACAATAGGCAAAAACTTGTCAAGGTCTTGCTCGACATTAAGCTTCTTAAGGGTTCGTTATTATCACTTCGCAAAGGATTAGCAAAATTTTTTAAAGTCCTATAACCAAGCTAAACTTACCTTTCGCCACC
>NW_016218632.1:0-1576 GCF_001687245.7 Rhagoletis zephyria | reverse complement strand
ATTTCATTCCACACCAAACTTAACAAACTTTGCATAGAAATGAATGCCAAAAGCTGAAGTACTTGATCCCGTTTGGGTACACACAAATGCGTGTATGCACACGCAAAAAACCCATACATACTTGATCATAAATCAAAAAGAATGACATATCTTGGTTTTTGTTTTTTGTCATAAATATGTCATTTCTTTCACCATAAAAGCCACAAAAGCAATCTCAGTACAACGCCAGCGAAGCTCTGCATAAATAACAGATTTATTTACTTGTTGATAGCAAGCAAACAGACATCAATACAATGCAGATGTACTCGTACGTAAAATATAAAGCATGAATTGGTTGGTAGCGCTTGCCAACTGGCATGGGAGTAATGGTGATTCCCACACTTCAACAAGTCAACTCAGTAAAAAAGTTCATAAAAAATGATACACTCGCAGTAATTAAAATGTATTGCGTTACATTACGCTAATCATGGCGGTGGTCATAAATCTAGAGTGCTCGCACTACTAGTACGATGTAAAGACATTGCTCCGTCATGAGAAACCAAACACAGAACACATTTAAAAGGAAACAGTTATAAACAAATAACGTTGTATAATTGTACCGAAAACAAGCAAAACAATTTTTAGTCAAATGCCAAACGCGTGCTACGGTTGCGTGTTTTCGCGCGCACAATCAACGTTCACCGCTCAAAATGTGCCAATTTGTTATTTCCTCTAACATTACGGTTAAAGCGGAAATTCGCTATATCCGCTGTTTGCTAAGTATTGATTGTAATTGAGTGAAAAGTGGCGTGTGAGTATTGGAGTGTAGGAAAGTGCTGCCATTTTGGTACAGTTTTAACATTCTATTTGGTAAAATATTTTTCTGAATTTGAATTTTGGTAGGCTCGTAGATTTTTTACTCCATTCATTTCAAAGAAACGACAAATACAGGTCGAAAAAGCTAACATATTTTAAATTAATAATTATGGGTCGTTCCATTCACAATTTACATCTGATTTTCCTTTTTAGTGAGAAATAAATTTTTTTATATTCTAATGAAAACGTACTTTTTTATTCCATGATGGTATTAAAAAATCTCAAAAAAAATTCAAAACTTTTAACTGACAAAATATATTTCTTAAATTTTTTCGGTTAGGTAATTAAAATGTGCGTGATTACACCTCAGTATTTTTTTGGTGCGAAATATTTTTTTACATTTTTTATTGAAACAATTCTGTTTTTATTCCATCATGATATTGGAAAACCTCGAAAAAATTTCCAAAATTTTTAGCTCACAAAGTTCCTATTTTTTTATATTTTTTAATAAACTATTCGGCGAAAATCGGTTAAGTAATTAAAATGAGCGTAATTACCTCGGCTTTCCATTAACGTGTGAGATAGATTCCACAATAAATTTTTTCTGCATTAAAAATTAAATTTGTTTAATATTTTTTAAATAATTTTTTTACTAATTATGCACTGTTTAATTTTCGTTTTTTGCAATCTAAATAGTTGTCAAACTTTATGGAGTACACTGAAAAAATGGGGTTTTAGTTTGAAATATCTTTTTTACACTCTATCGAAAAACGTCTTCTTT
>NW_016218631.1:895-1576 GCF_001687245.7 Rhagoletis zephyria | reverse complement strand
TGACGATCACTGCCACATGCAATATACACATACATACATATGTACATACGTACACAAACATATGGACTAATATGATATGTGAGTAGATTTGTGCCCTCTGTTGTCCATCGCGTGTTAAAGTACATTCATAAATTCTTATCTCCAGCAGAATCTTTCCTTTATTTTCTTTCGTTTCCTTTTTAAACCACTATTTTTTTTTATTTTTATTGTTTTCGACATTTGCAATCCCTTTATGTGTTGCACTTTTGCTCTTAGTTACTTAGCTTATCGTTGCAGTCGTTTGTGGTCTGCGAGACTTTGGGCCATAAACTTTAATTTTCATATTTGACAAGACTTCACGTTTAAGGTGTTGTGTGTGTGTTGCTTTTACAGATTTGTTGAAGTATCCAATTGGTGCGCTGGCATCTCAACTTTCTTAACCACTTCAATTCAGTGGTTTGTCCACGATATTGGTTTATGAATTAGTGACAATAATATTGGCAACTTTGTGTAAGCTCGACTTTTTTTCTCTTTCAATAGTGGGGGAACGTACGCTTTTCGTATGTACATACATATGTATAAAGAATGCAAAAACATATATAGACGGCAGTATTGATCCGGATCAACTCGTTAGTTCGAAATTATTTCCGTATTAAGTCCTAGAGTTAATTCTAAATATTACTGCGGGGGGAGGGGGGGGGG
>NW_016218631.1:0-882 GCF_001687245.7 Rhagoletis zephyria | reverse complement strand
GGGGGGTATTTTCGTTGGCAACATTGACCAAAACTGCCAGGTGTTGTTTATTGTGAATGATGCGCGGTAGACGAATGGGGAGAGCTGCTTGCTAGTAGAATTCGGAAGGGACCAGGTTCAATGCCCATTCCGACCAATATCAAATTTTTTTATTTTATTTTTTTTTTTTGTTTTTGCATAATTTATATATTTTATTTTACTTTTAGCCCTGTAAAATTAGGTCAAATTGGTATGACGAGAAGAAAAAATTTGTAACAGCGATTTTTTGATGCAGTTTACTTCTATTTGACATGTATGTAGATCAAGAATCCTCAGTCTTACCCTAAATTTCATATGGCAACATTCCGCCATCTTGGATTTTAGATTTTTTGCGGTTTACAAGCTTATTTTGCATTTTTCGTAAAAGATGGTTTAATACAAATTTGTAAGAGAATTTAATTGCCCACATTTGTTATATCGAAGGTTCAAAAAAAAAAAAAATTTTTTTGTTGTAAATAAAATTATAAAAAACTGCGAAAAATTTTTACATTGTCATGGTTTTCGCCATTTTTCAACTAAAAATTTTTCAGCGTAAAATTCATTGCCACATCACGTCAACTGGTACAGTACGATGGCCAAAATTCTATAGGACTGATCACAAAGATTAAAGTCTTAAAATGATCACATAGATGCGCCGCCTATTGAAAACAGTGTGGAATTTTGAAAAATTCAAAATGCGGTCTCAAATATGGCGTCTAAACTAACCGTAAATTAGATTTTGTTACACAGCATTTTTCCACCGGAGAACCCAACACTAAAAAAGAAAAATGAACAGCAGGTTCTTATGTTTTTGGGGTTGGTGATTACCAGGGAACGGATTTTATGGAAATTGCCTTTTTTTCT
>NW_016218629.1:0-1576 GCF_001687245.7 Rhagoletis zephyria | reverse complement strand
GCGGCAAGGGCCAGGAGCAGCGAGAGTACGCCCTGGCCAGCCTCAAGTCAGGGGCGAAGGACATCCTGGTGGCTACCGATGTCGCCGGCCGCGGTATTGACATTCGAAACGTCAGCCTGGTCATCAACTACGACATGGCGAAGAGCATTGAGGACTATACGCATCGCATCGGTCGAACTGGGCGAGCCGGTAAGCACGGCAAGGCGATCAGCCTGCTCACAAAAGACGATTCGGGCCTCTTCTACGACCTGAAGGCCCTGCTCACTAGCAGTCCAGTGTCGAGCTGTCCACCGGAGCTGGCGAATCACCCCGATGCGCAGCACAAGCCGGGCACGGTGATGACGAAGCGGAAGAAGGAGGAGACCCTTTTTATGTAATGTTGAAGATCTTGAGTTGATTATTCCGATAAACACTTTCATGTCCCCCCGTATTTCATACTTGCGCCGCCATTAAATCATTTAATCTCTCTTTTGGAATTCCTTCTTGATCCGACCACTGTGTGTTGTTCCCTGGGATCGGATGTCTTTATTTTGTTTGTACTCGACTTGGAATTTGAGTGGTGGTGGTGGTAAAAGACCAATGGGAGCAATAAATCAAGAGAAGAGAAGAAAAGAAAAAGTGGGCTTCAAGGGGGTAAATTAGAAGAAAGAGGAAAAATTCAGCCGGGAAGGTTTTTGAGTTTTTGAGTGTCCGCTTTTTGAGGAGATGTGTTCTTTAGTTTTTAGTGCGACTCGCCCGCCTTGCCGGCGATGCGCTTAAACTCGCCCATGTTGGTGGCGTTGACGGGCTGGCCGATGAGGGTGAGGTTGTCGAGACGGGTCACCTCGGAGCCGTTCTGGTTATTTTCGATGAAAATCTAATGAAATGGCGAGAAAACAAAGTTGGTAAATAGAACACCACCAAAGATCAATCACCACGGTTCACTCACAATCAGATTCTGGACGTTCTGAAACTTGACAAAGCGCAGCGGAATGGGCTTCGCCTCGACCAGATCGGCCGTCTCCACCTCCACCTTCTGCACCGCCTCCATGCTGCTGGCCTGGTCAAAGTCCAACGTCCGCGGCTGGTTGATGAAGAGCTTCAGCGTCTTCGGGCCGTTGGTGGCCGGCGCCAGCAGTTTCAGCGAGTGCAGCTTTACCGGCTGGTTGAAGGCGATGCTGATGATCAGCTGCTCGTCACAGTCCGATTCGAGGTAGAAGCCGCTGCCCGGTAAAAAGGCGTTACCGAGGCTGTTGTTGTCNTCCACTAGCTCCTTCAGCTTCGAGGCGAGGGCGTTCGGGTCGGCGCCCTGCAGACGGGCGACCGGGACGCGATTTCGAAAGAAGATGAAGGTGGGCATAGCGGAGACGTTGTTGTTTGCAGCCGTCGTCTGACACTCGTCGACGTCCACCTTGAGGAAGTTGACGCCGCGGGCGGAGTACTCCTGCGAGAGGCGCTCAAAGACGGGCGCGATGCGCTGGCAGGGGCCGCACCTAAAATATAGAAAAAGAAGTGTAAAGTGGAAACTGATGATTGACATTTAGAAACTCCTTAGTTTACCAAGTGGCGGTAAAGTCGACGACCACAAGCGCGGCGC
>NW_016218628.1:0-1576 GCF_001687245.7 Rhagoletis zephyria | reverse complement strand
CGCTTGGTTTGTCAAACCGCTTGTGTGGTGTATTTCGCTCTTTAGAGGCTCGTATTAAGGCCGGCTGCACTGCGCAATTGCTCACTTGGAACGCTGGCGANACCCCCATACACAGCACAAATGGCTTGAAGCAAAGGGAAATTTCGCTTGGTTTGTCAAACCGCTTGTGTGGTGTATTTCGCTCTTTAGAGGCTCGTATTAAGGCCGGCTGCACTGCGCAATTGCTCACTTGGAACGCTGGCGAGTGGAGCGCTCAAATATTTTCGAGCCAGATCTGTCAATTTGTCGTATTTTAGTTTAGTTTTCTACCAATCGAGAGGATTATCACCGAGATAAGCTCGTTTTTCTTTAAGATACACATTCAATTGAACTTTAATTTCACATTTCTTCATGTCTCCAGACTCTACACTCGAGCCTTCGCTTTCGCTGGCGGAATCTAAAATTATTTCTAGGTTGCTTATAAGACTTTTAGCGGTACTTATTGAAGGCCCATCAAAGTTGCTTGATATTAGGGACGTGACGAATAGAGATTTTGCCAAATAATCGGATTCCGGATACCATGTAAAAAATAAGAGCCGTATTCGGAGATCCGGTAAACTGCTGCACTTTAAAAATTTCCCAATATAGTGATATTATGTTTTTAAGAATATAAAATTTCTCCCCTAAAATCCATTAATGAAATAATCCTGAATTAAAAAGACAACTCTTCCGTATGCAACCGTGAATTATCGACTATTTTTGGTAAATAGAGGAGAAGATCAAAAGCAAAAGATAAACAACAATGAACGCAGCTAAGCAAAAACGCGTGGTTGATGTATTTTTATTAAAAAAAATTTTATGAAAATCGTAATTCGGAAATGCTTCTTTTCATAATGAAAAATTACAAAAATGTTCGCTTCAATTACTAATTATACATATGTATATTATTAAACTTTGATTACAAAAAAATTTATATTAGAGTGGTCTCTCTGCTCCTGTACACATTCGCATTCGTAAAACATTCGTATCATTTGATGTGAATGCGAATGTGTAAAATGTTGCGAATCATTCGCATAACGAATGCGAATATAAATACTCGCAGCATCCCTGCTATGTACGTATTTATGCATATTTGAATATAGGCAAAAAAAAATTTGTGGCAGACAAAACTAAATAAATAAAACATATCCTGGTTTTGTATAAAATTAATTTGGTTCTTGTTTTCGACCGTCTGGCTGAGTTCAAATATGCTTTTTCATAGTTAATTATACTTAGAAATTAATTATACTCTTAATATGTGCGTCTGCCGGCATAAGAACCTGGGACCTCATGAAGGATACAAATAGTCGCACGCTTCTCTGCACACTCAGCTACTGTCGAATACGTATATGTACATGTTTTCAAATGTTCAGTTCGAGCAAATATTTTAAAATTATTGTTTTCAAATAACNGAATATTATATTAAATATTAAAATTTTACCAAAATTGGAAAATACAAAGGTTCACAAGCACGAAATGGCAATACCGCTCAACAATATTTGTCACGGTGCAGCGAACAAAGGTGGCGCCGTCAGAGGTACCGCTACTTTGGTTTTGC
>NW_016218627.1:0-1577 GCF_001687245.7 Rhagoletis zephyria | reverse complement strand
TTTCACGCTACTTAACACTTGCAGTGGAGTAAGGTTTATGAGTACTTATTTTACTCCGGTGATTTACTTGTAATTGCAGATGAGGCGTGAGGTACGCGCTGCTTCACTTGATCTTACTTAAGGCCCGTTTACATACAACTTTGGCGTTGCGTTGGCGTTGGCGTCGCNGCCAACACAACGCAGAAAGATGGCCAACTCTCAACTTTTCGCGCGCGTCGTTCGTCAGCTGTTCTAAATAATCAAAATTATGTGATTTAATTTTAATTTTTAATCAAATGCGGGCAAGAAATATAGTTTTTAATGCAATTATTGATGTAAAAATTTTGATTTATCAGCCGCTAGTATGTTAATTTAGTGACCAAAGTATTCTGTGCTAAGCGTTCATTGTAGCAAGCACGGGCGTTACGCGCGCCGCTGTCAAAGCGACGCCAGCGCCAACGCAACGCCAAAGTTGTATGTGGACGGGCCTTTATGCTTGCAATAAACTTGTACGCATGTACGTATGTATGTGTATGTGTGCTAAGCAAACACAATTTAAGTATGTTTCGGTTTATCGCACCAAGCAGGTCTTCTGATGGCTTACCAATTTTAATTATCATATGACGTGTTCTAATTTAATGAACCTGTAAATGAAGGTAGAAGTATTTAAAAATATATATCAATATCAAAATATTAATAAATACGATTATAACATTTTCAAGCAAACATCTAAATATTTATGAAGGCAATGAAAAAAAATGTGATGCCTTTTTTTAATAGGCTAATGTTAAACCTAATGAATTAAAAAGTTACGTTTTCACAAAACTTTTATTTAGGTTCACTTACATATAAGTTAAGGACAGAAGGTCATGAATAACTAAAAAAAATTAAAGGGCTAACTTGCCTTGGAATTGCAAGAGATAATTTGAACGTTATAATAGAAGCACTTTATTGACTTATAAAAATAAACCTAATTTACAATAGTAACACCCCGGTGCAACTGCCGCTGCTCCGAGTTCTGCCGCCCTTTATAGCCTGCTCCACTGCCGTTGTTCTATAGCCAGACATACGCGACGTCAGTGAGCCGTCTTGGCTTTGAATTCCCACAGTTAAATTGGAATGTGCAATACACTGATTTCACAATCGTGTGAAATGGAATTATGCTGACACCTCTGCAATGCCTAGCGCATTGGCTTCGTTATACTAATAGTTGCGTAAGCATTAGCCAAAGGTACTAACTGTGGCCGACGGTTCCCATTGCATGATATGATGAAATGCACTTGACCTTGACAAAGGTGTAGGATGTCAATTATGTTGTGAACCATAATTATGCTGACATGGCGGGTGACGGCGGATGTGTTAACTTATATGTATGTCTGGAGTCTTGCAATACATTTTTAGGCAACTTCCGCTAGGTGGCGCAGGTGTCGAGATTATTGAAAACCCCGTATTTTTGATCCAATATTGCCTCATTTGCAAAGTCTGCAAATTTCTCTTTTATACATTATTTCTGGAGTGGCATAATCGAATTTGACCAATTCGCGGTACTGCTAATCCGCTTTTTGTGATTTTGACAGAATCAGCTGTGTGCGTGACGT
>NW_016218626.1:0-1577 GCF_001687245.7 Rhagoletis zephyria | reverse complement strand
TTTATTGCTCGAAATTTGCATTTCCCTCATTTTCTCTCGCATTCACATACATATGTACATAACATAAGCACATGCTATTCGCATTCATTGTTGTCACAACTTTAGCGAGTTAAGCGCATAGCGTTGGCAGGAATGTGTGTTGCGTATACGCCACGTAGTCTACCTTACTTCCTTTGTTGGCAGCAAAGTGAAAATTGGGAAATTGCAAACACTTCATTTGCTGTACAAAGGCTTTGCAATGGTATATTTTGCGATGGTTTATTATAATAAAATCGTATGAAAAGCTTCATTAAATATTTTCTTAAAAGGCGTGTAAATTTGTGGTTGTGTGTAGCCAGTTTCAGCCACCGGATATCACTTCTTATGGTAACAACATATTGCGTGAAGAATAAGAAAAAAGCTATTCTTCTAACTTGGATTCAGTTTCAATTCACCAAATATTTCATACGAAGGACAGATGAGACTTACAGCACTTAATTCTTTGATTGAACTTGTTGCCGCGAGTGTCTTTGTGGACGTTGTCCATATATTAGTATCGATTCGAGGTCTATAAAAAAGCCATTGAGATAAACTTCACCTTTTAGACTTGAACTGAGCTAAAGGGCACGCCCAGCGTCCTTCTTCACAGCTGTATGAGCCCTTTTTTGTAGAAATTATTTTTATTAAGAACGGTTTTTTTCGGAACTCAACACACATAGCATTACAAACTCAGGGCTATGGTTCTATTCTCATTTTTCTTTTAATCTATTTAAAATTTAGTTTCTGGTATTCTGATCTCTGCCAAATGTTTGCGCCGCGAAAAATAAGTGAACAGTCAGCAATCCCAAAATTTTTCCCACAATCTCACTTGTTAAATGTACATATCGATGGTCCTTTGCAATAACGACACAATTCAAAATCAACAAAACAAATACTGTTAAGTGGCTCATGTCTGGAATCCTCGTCGAATCCATGTCTACTCTTTTGTTATCTTTTCGTTACGATTTCCAGCATAAATTTATTTGAGACTTGCATTGCAGAATCAGTGCGGAGGTATTTTGTACGCTGATAAATGCCTTGTCACTACAAATACGTAAAATCCTGCACCCTAAACTATTTTCCACTACGTAGTCAATGGCCTTGGGGATTTTTTAATACCTCCACTTGGAACACCGAGGCATAGTCCCAAAATAAAAGTAAAGCTTATGTACACTCTTTTCGATAAAGATACCAGATTCTAATTTGATTTGACAAGGGATGACGGANTTCAGCCTCAGGCAACTCAACCTTGTAGAATATCCTCAGGAAAGATAATGGGAGCGTACTATCCTAGGGTACTGAAAATAAACTTGTTTCTCGTTCTGTGCTACAAGTAGCCTCCGCGTCCACAAATTTTGTCTAAGCCTGCAGTTGGCCTTTAAGGTCTCCCCACGTACAAAGGTGCAAAGTAATAGTAATTATAGCAGCGCATCAAAAGCAGCACCAGGCGTTATAATGTAAGCCCTCGTACAGCACGCTGATATGCACAACTGATAATGGATTTGATCACGAAGATGCAAACTGGCTTACATGTTCTTTCAAAGATCTGTTTTCATTGC
>NW_016218625.1:1485-1577 GCF_001687245.7 Rhagoletis zephyria | reverse complement strand
CCACCAGTTCAAAATCAGCGAAATGTGGGTCTCTTAAAAAACTATTTTAATTCTCTTTTTTCATTAGAAATCCATATCTAAAGTGACGAATT
>NW_016218625.1:0-1421 GCF_001687245.7 Rhagoletis zephyria | reverse complement strand
GGGGGCTTGTTTACTTTACATAGATATGTGTTTGGCGGCTTTTTCGTTCAAATGCACTTTCATTCTGCACTTCGCAGATGCTATTTCATAGTTTGGTAATACAAAACAAAACTTTGTATTAACATACTAACATCTTGGGGCCAACTGGAATGTAACAAATAACAGCGAGCACCTCTGCAAAGTCAGCTACAGCCAAAGGTATGTAAACGTACATTTCTTACAATCATCCAAACAAATTTAATTTCAAATTGAAAAAGAACGTTTCTTTGAAAATAATGTAAAATCGCACACGCGGAAGAACCAAAACGATTGAAAAATCATGATACTTTTTTCTTTCGTCTGTCGATTTTAGAACTGGTTCGGAACTATAGAATTTAGGACTAGTTCGGAACTATCGAAAAAGGGATGCAGCGGGGGGCAATTGACACTTCCTAGGACATCGCCATGTTAAATTCGCCAGTTGTTTGTATGCAAACGAGATTTATCGCGAACCAGTGCTGGGTCTAAACGTACTACATGCGCACCAGTTTAGAACTAGAGATTTTCCCCACAGGGTATGCTTTCTTGATTACATATGAAAAAGAATCGGTGCAGTGAAAATGCTTCATTTTAATACGGGCGTATTTGATTTGAATATTTCCATTATACGTAGTGTATTTTGTTAAGACTTTTTACTTGATTTAAAAACGAACATTTTTAAACGGTAATCAAATACAATTTTTGAAGTGAAACTTCTTAGGCGGCGGTATCGCAAAAATAGAGAGTGAAATTTTTTAAACTGAAAACGTTACATGAGTGAGAAGGAAGATATAGGTAGTATAGGAAAGGGGAAAAAAGAAATAAAGCGACGCATGACGAGTACGAGTACCTACATATTTATATACGTATGTTTGAATGCACGTATGTATGTATACATATATATATGTATACATACATATATATGAATGTATGAACGAACTCATTGCGCATTTCAGCTCTGCCGCTACCAAGCAATATATCGCACACCGTCTTCAAAAGAGTCACAACTCAAAATTTGGCATTTTTGCGATTATGCGCTAAAAATGTACACCGATCTTTTATTTAACTTTCAGCAAAAGCTGGAACAAATTTTTGTTATAATTTGTTGAAAAAACCTCAGGGAAAATCGCCCTCGCCTGTATGATTATCTTGTGCTACGAAATAGTTTTACGCATTTTCTGACAAACGTATTATTTTGAGTTGTGACTCTTTTGAAGACGGTGTGCGATATGTATAAATGATGTAAGCGTGCTTCGCGTAACTACATCCATTCGTACATATGTGCATATATTTATGATGAAGCAAACGGGCTTCGTTGATGTACTGATGGGCATATGCATGTACTTATAGACAACAATGTTTTCATGTATGTACATATGTATGAATGGTTGTATATATATTTG
>NW_016218624.1:0-1577 GCF_001687245.7 Rhagoletis zephyria | reverse complement strand
CTGTATACCTGAATGACATATAGTCCTTGGTGAAAAAATTTATTTGTGGCCTGTTGTTCAAGGACATGTGTACATATGTATGCATGTATATATGGATATGTAGACATGGGAAAATTTGCGTAAACAAAGAATAGAGACCGGTTCGCATACAACTTTGGCGTTGCGTTAGCGTCGAATTTCAAAGCAGCCGTCCACATATCCAAAATTTGGCAACGCTAAGGCCAACACAAAGCAGAAAAATCGCTGCGTCGGTCGCCAGCTGTTGCAAATAAATAAAATTAAATGAAATGTTTTTTCCTTTTAATCAAATGAAGGCAAGAAATATATTTTTCATGCTATTATTGATATGAAATATTAATTTATTTCTCGTTAATATGTTAATTTAGTGGCCAAAGTAGTCTCTGCCAAGCTTCTTTGTAGAACGCATACTTTTAACGTGCGTTCTGTCAAACCAACGCCAACTACAAAGTCAACGCGAAAGTTTTATGTGGACCAGCCTTAGTTATCAAATAGTAGTTTGTATTATCCTACATACATATATTTGTATGGGGCTAAACCAGGCATATTCATTTGAAAATGCTGATGTCCTACTCATTTATGAAATGAAAGACAAAATAATGATTTTTATAAATATTATGTTCTCATTTATACTTATGTAACATAGTTACTTAGTCAAATTACTTAGTAATTACTTGTATGTAAGAATACAACAACAAATTATTTATCAGAAGCATTGCCCCTTGCATATTGAAAAAAAGTAATCAAAGCTCCCAAAAAAGCAAAATCGCTACAGGGAAAAGTGTTTGAAAAACCGCATAAATTCAAATCCGCATAAAAAGAGACCTAAGTGTATAAGTTGAAATTTTATAAGAAGTTATTGAACATTAAAAACATTATACCTACATAGATATGTATGCACATATGTGCCTACCACAATATAACCAGTAAACAACCTTCGTGAATTTGGCGACTGCCTTCCTCAGGGATGAATATGCTAGGGATGAAATTATTAGTACACACGCCTTCCAAGCACGCAGGGTTGCTTTTAATAAGCAAAAATAATTAACTCCAAATAGTTTCAAAAAGTATAGTGTAAAACGAAATTTATTGAATAATTCCACATAAAATGGTATACATAAATGACGCATTTTCTAAACGATTTAAATTAAACGCATTTGAGAATTGATAGAAAAGTACTACGGATTGTAAATTTTTGTTAACTATGAGGTGAATGAAAATTTTCAACCCGGCCTGATGGTTTGATTTTATTACTAAGGCGTCTAATAAATTCATGGCTTTTAGTTCTAGAAGAATAAATGTCAGTAAAGACAAGTCTTTTTTGTATAATTTCTGATTTTAATTGCTCAACTTCTTTTGAACCAGAGCAACTGTCAAAAATTTCCAGCTGCAAAAAGGTAACGAATTGGCACAGCAGATTAGTAAATTTTTCTCGCCATAATAAAACGTTTTTTTAACATGGAATTTTTCTACTAATTGACATGAAATTACTATCCCAACGCTCGGAGCACTGCCACTGAGGGCCTTTGCTAACTGATTAAAAAGAGAAAATTTGGAAA
>NW_016218623.1:0-1577 GCF_001687245.7 Rhagoletis zephyria | reverse complement strand
ACAGACTGGCCAAGCTGCCGTAGGTAGGCACGGAGCGCATCGGGACGGAATAGGCCGTGTAACCTCGAGCGCCTCTGGCTCTGCCTACGGGACAGGTTGGTGGTTTGTGAGAACATATTGACGACCAGCTTCCGTAGCTTCCGTAGGTGACTTCCGTGACCGTTTCGGACCGCCAATATTAAGTGCCGCCCTGGGCCAAGACTACAACAAGGAACCACCACCGACTATCATTAACGAGGGCCGCTAGCAACATCATCGCCATCCAGGGCCGTTGTCACCGTCGTCCTTCATTAGGGCCAGACTGCCGCTTTCCTCACAATTGGGCCGCCAATATCATTGGCGCCCCCCTAGGCCAAACCGCTACCGAGGACCGCTACTTGCTGTCTGCCGCTAACATCATCGCCATCCAGGGCCGCTGTCACCGCCGTTACTCATCAGAGGCCCGTTGTTATAACTAGGGCCGCCAATACTGCTCTCACTACGGGAGGTCGCTACCGCCCTCACCACTATTTGGGCCACCGTCAACATCACCGCAGGGCCGTCACTACTAAAGGGACTGCTACTGCCATCACGATCAGCATCGTCGCTCTCATTGNACACTATTTTGGCCACCGTCAACATCACCGCAGGGCCGTCACTACTAAAGGGACTGCTACTGCCATCACGATCAGCATCGTCGCTCTCATTGGCTGCAGTACCCGTGCTGTGGGCATTTACCATCATCACGCTCGCTACCGCTCTCACTGTCATTAATCACCGAACCATCACCGCTCTCACCGTCACCGCTCTCAACATCACCGCCACCGTCACTAGCCACTAGACAGTCTCCGCTCTCTGAGCCACGACGCCGTCCGCCGACCAGTTAGTCTCTCTCTCTCTCCCCTCTCTTCGTGGACGTCAGGGTACCGGCAGCCTGGCCGAACGGCCGCGTGTGTGTGTGGTTGTGTTCGCTATATTTAACTACTGTGTTTATTTTATTCAGTGGGGGTTAGTGGGACCTCCACTCAACCCTGGAGCGGCTGAGCTACCTCAGCCTTCGATAAAACCCACCTCATAACCTGCAAGAAAATTCAAACACTAAACCAACACCAAGTTGAACCAACGGGCTGCCAGATATCTCTGTTGCCAAACCGGGACACTTAAGGGGGGGAGAGGCCTCTCGCTCCCTTCCCTTCCCTTTCGTTTCGACAAAAGTTACGTACGAAAGGATGTAGTAAAATTTTATTTTGACAAACAAAAACAAAAACATAAAAACGTGCGATCATGAGATCATTACAACGTACACTAGCAAAACAAAACAATTTATCACAACTGAAGCACAGAGAATTTTTCACAATGCATGTACCTTTTTTGTTCCTTATAAAAATACAGTTAATACTAAATACATCAGAAAACATAAAAATAAAATTCCCAAACTTTGTGCAAAACTCGGGAAAATGCAATAAATTTGCATACAAATTCGCAACTTTCTATTCAGACTTTTTTATAAAAATTTTGAAAATGAAGTNCCCTTTCGTTTCGACAAAAGTTACGTACGAAAGGATGTAGTAAAATTTTATTTTGACAAACAAAAACAA
>NW_016218622.1:0-1577 GCF_001687245.7 Rhagoletis zephyria | reverse complement strand
TACTTGTATCTGTTTTTGTATTTGTATTTGTTTACAATCACGGCACATTGTCCTGCAGTTTTTTTTCCACTCTTACCTTATTTTTAACTCCATATTTTTCATTTCTCATTCTCACGTACGTATGTATGTAGATACGGGTATCTCTTTTGCTCACGCCCCTAGTTTTGCGTGCAATATCAATTTACAGTTTTAAGTACTTTCATAACTTTTGTATTTGCACATTTGGAGGAGTTGTGTATCCTCCGCAAGAGCTCACACTTACAACCCTCCACTGAGGCTCACTCCTAAATAGTATCTAGTTGCTTAACGTAACTCACATACCGGAAAATGCATACATTTGAAAATAAAGCGTAGCAAGTGAGACTTCAAAATTGCGTTTTTCAATATTTTTAAAATGAAAAATTTCTCATTTGCAATATTTTTTTTATTTTAATTTTGCGTGAAGTGCAACGGTAGTGCTGTGTCCTTTTTGTGCTGCCACTCATACGCATACACATATGTACATACATATTCGCATAAAGAGGAGTGCGCATATTTAAATCTCTACTTGCACTGTGAGTCTCCCGAAAAAAAATCAAAAATGTCATGTGGCTCAGCCCTTCTCTGGTACTTGTTGCCCGCTACAGACATACTACATGCATATGTATGTATATAGCAGAGTTTAAGCATTGTCACGATTTTGGCCTGCTGACTGTCATGCTGCCGTGTCAGCTTCTCGCCGATGACGGCTTGAATTTGGTGACATGTTACATTTTGCATATATTTCATCATCTGCATTTATTCTCATAGCCACGGTAAAAGTAATACAAAGTCGTATAAACTCTGGAAGGAACCCAGTCGGAAAAATTAGCAAAAATCATTAACTTTCCCCTTTATCTTTGATTTTTTGTAGCGTTAGGCTCTTAGTTCTAGATTCTATGTTACTCTTCTTTTCGTATTGAATAGCTTCAGGCCTTCCGATTTATCCCATAAATATTTACATGAAATAATGTCACAGTCAAATTGAGTTTTTTATCAGACACGTACCCCCACGTTTACTGCAATTTTTTTCTTTCGACTTTCGTTGCTTTGAAAACCGACCTTCTCGTCTGCTTTCCAATAGTATGGCTTCTAAAGCGCAAGTGTTTTTGGAATATCCTTACCTGAAGGCGTTCATTAAGAAGCGCTCTTGGTTTTGCCGACTGGGCAGTGAAACACATGCATATATATACATTCAAGGGAATACATTTTTATGTATGAAAAAACAGTTTTGTTGCATTTTCGTCATTTATCCTATCACTGTATGAATATATATGTACATTTGTATGTATTTGTACGTACGTATACAGTTTTCTAAATTTACGAAACTGTCAGCGCTTTCACTCATCACTTTGTTACGCAGTGCTCATTATGTTGGTCCCAAAATTAAAAATGCAGTCCTACGTCAAAGATCCCCATCTACGCGTATATAGTACATACAGTGACTCAGACAAGTGACCATTTGTTGATTGTTATTAAATATTAGCAAATACCCGGCGTGTTTCGCTGTGCCTTAAAAGTATTTTTGTGTTGTTTGATACCCGTATTGTAATATTTCA
>NW_016218621.1:0-1577 GCF_001687245.7 Rhagoletis zephyria | reverse complement strand
TAAACTAACTTTTAGTATTGACAAAGCTACCACAAAAGATGGTATAGATAGAAGATGGTGATCAATAATTCGTATGTGTTAATGTTAAAATAGTGTGAGTCAAATTGTTTGTTCTCAAACTCAATCTGNTCTGGAGAGCCTCAGAATAATGCAAAGGAGAGAAAAGACCATGAACAGAAAGGAAGATACAGACAACATTGCAGCCGCATACATTTCATGTTTATGATTATAAACTAACTTTTAGTATTGACAAAGCTACCACAAAAGATGGTATAGATTATTAGTATTTAGTGTTCAATAATTCGTATGTATTAATGTTAAAATAGTGTGAGTCAAATTGTTTGTCCTCAAACTCAATCTGTAGTTTTTCTTGCCATTTGTAATTCCATATATGTATATGTTTTTATGTCTCCATTTATTATTTTTGGTTATAATGTGTTTGTATTTTATGGTTCGTGACAGATTTAATTAAACGGAATTGCCCCTGAAGAAGCTAAAAATGTTTTAGCGAAACGTTGGGCCAGAAAGTGAAATAACGTAGTTTTATTTGCACCAAACACTTAGATCAGACCAACCTGGTAACATACAATTGAATAATTATTATTATTAGTAATACATAAATTGGGAATTTTTATAACCCACCGCACATGTGCAGAGGGATATTAAAACCTAGTTTGCTTAGCGTCTGTTAAAATAGATCTTAATGAAAATGCACACCAAATTGCTTAGATTTATGAGNTTAAAACCTAGTTTGCTTAGCGTCTGTTAAAATAGATCTTAATGAAAATGCTCGCCAAATTGCTTAGATTTATGAGGAAAACCGACTTTGCCATATCCGATTAACTGGCCTTGTGTGCGAAGTAAAGTTCCAGCATAAATTTATTAATCACAAAACCTACTTAATAAAATTAAGGGTTAATGATTAAAAATTAATTTTTTTAATCGCGGTTACGATTAACTGTTTAATCAGATTAAAATTAATCATGATTAACTGTAATCGGATTGAATTTAATCGAATTAGCTAATTGATTTAAATATCAATCGATTAATGCCAACACTGGTATAAGGTACGTGGGTATGTTGTAGACTTCTTCTCGTGCGTGTATGATATTTTCCCATTTTGCGGTGTTGAAGGCGTTACGAACGTCTAAGGTTGCAAGCAGGTCTAGCTTTTTGTGTTGGTATGCGGCTTCCACAGTTTGTTATTACGTGTTTTATAGCTTTAGCTGTTGATCTAGTGGGCCCGAATCCGTACTGTCTTGAGGAAAGTCCGCCGCCGCTGGCAAAAGCCGCTTCTTTTCAAGCTTTTAGCAGCCTTTCTAAGAGTTTTCGAGCTGTGCCCTGCATACAGAGTGGTCGATACGCTGATGGTGATTCAAGGTTTCCCTTTCCTTTGCTGATTAAGATGAGCTGGTGCCTTTTCCAAATTTCTGGGAATATTCCGTTCATGAGGCTGGCATTGTACATGTTTAGAAGCACATGAGGGCGTGCTGTCGCGATTATTTTTAGAACTTCTGCTGGAATGCCACCTGGGCCTAGTGTTTTCTTGGCCTTTACTCTATTAGTGGCGGACTTGA
>NW_016218620.1:0-1577 GCF_001687245.7 Rhagoletis zephyria | reverse complement strand
TGCTAAGTCCCAATTTAAAAATTGTACAGGAGAGGAAAAAACTTCATATTTCCGCAATTTCCTCGGATACTCAGACGATATAGCCACAGTATGAAGAAACCTATACCGGGGCAAGCTAAGAACCCAATACTGGCCAGAAATACACAGCCTCAAACTAGTGGCACAGAAAACTGGAGTAGCGGCAACTGAGCGCTAAGATTCTGCTTACGAACCCACTTTTCATCACTTCACATAAAATTACGATTCTGTTATCAAATGTAAACTAATGTCAAAAATTTTTACTGTGAAAACTTTTTACATAAAGTTTTGTGCCTGTGAAAATGAAAAGTTGGGCGTTTTTCTCAAAACCATCATCTTGTGATAAAGAATATCATTGTCTTAAACTTACAATAATATATTAAACAATTACTTACTAGATGCTGATGGAATAGCCTTTAATGATCGAGATTCGCTTAAAATTATATAACGAAACGATAAAGTGAAGAAATTAAATTTTCACTGACATCGAATTTTCAGTTTCACTTCACTGTTTCAAAGAACTAGACTTGATACCCAGCACGCAGTGAAAAAAGGCGCCAATACATTACTCTTGTTTAGTAGGATAATATTTGACACTGAAAAGTTTGCAAAAAATGAGCAAAACAGTTGATTTTAATTCAGGCAACACAAAGCACACACTCGTTGAATGTCATTATATGTCTAGTAACCCGTTTTCTATTTCGGTTGAATTTGGGGAGGTACGAAGGTTCCAGCCAAGCTGTTGAAAAAGCGATTTCCCAAGAGTTTGAGGCTCCTTGTCTGGTGAAATAGCCACAAAAAAACCTTTAGTCTTCAAAGATGTCTCAGCCATTTGCTGCTGCAGTGATGTACTCGTTAATTTCCCTCAGTAGATCACAACTCGGTGGCTTGGAGAGTTATCCGCCCAGCTTAGGTGCATATTCGAACTGGGTCTAGCCATAACAATAGCTATTCGTTTGCTTTAAAATCACTAAGTCCAGAAACCCAGCACAGAGCGGCGTTGCTATGACTCAGTGATGCAAGCGGTGCGCTACATTTCCGAACAAATTTCGACTCTACTAACTTGGATTCTAACGCTTTCAATGCCGCCTGAATTTCAACGAATATAGGGACTTTCCTTTAAAGAGACTTTCCAAGTATTTTTTTGTGTATGACAACCCGCTTTCTCAATGGCTATATTATGGGCTAATCTATGATGTATTTTGAAACGAATAGTTAGTTAGTTAGTTTCTTCTTTTTTCCGCCACTGAGTCATCGGTGTATATGTTAATACCATCATTTCCCGTCAGTTGGTCAGCGTCTCTTTCTTCCCTAGTTGGAAATCGTACACGAATCCTAAAGCAGAACTCACAGCATGACGTAATGTATCAGGTTCGCTATCTATTTAGACCCCTGTACCGTTATGCCGTTCTCCCCATAGCGAATACTTGTGGAGGATTTAGGTGTAGAAAATCACATTCAGCTCTTCTTGAGATGCACTGCTCACAGCCTCTGCTATGCCGAGTATTGACTCTCTAACTTTTCATATGGCACTTTCGACATATTGTACAGTGATGTAT
>NW_016218619.1:0-1577 GCF_001687245.7 Rhagoletis zephyria | reverse complement strand
GTACGAACTGCAGGGTTTACTGAAATATCTGTTTTTACCTTTAATAAACGTTATGGGACGTGGAACAGCTTTTCCTGTAAAACATTTAATTCGTACTACCGCTAGAAAGCATCTTATATAAGTATGTGTTTATGTACTCGTTAAAGGTTCTAGCGGCTCTAAGCTTTTATGCCACTGGATGTTATCAACGCCCAGTAGGAGAACAGTGGGGCATTTCCATGAGCCAAACATCGATAAGCCGTTGCATACACCGTGTGACTGACGCGATCAACAATTCAATGTTTACCACTAAAGTGAAGTTCCCTATGACGCAACTGGAGTGCCAAGCGGCAAAGGAAATTTTTGCGTCTGCACCTTCACCATTTGTAGCAGGAACTATCGGCGCAATCGACTGCACTCATGTCTCTATTTTGGCTCCCAAAAATAAGGAATCAAATTATGTCAATCACCATGGGTACCATTCGATCAACGTGCAAATGGTAAGAACAAATCTGGTACATTTATACTGTTATTTTATGATTGTTAAAACTTATAGATATGTGACACAAATCTTAAAATTTTAAACGTAAATGCAAAATTTCCGGGAGCACGGCATGATTCATTTATTTGGAGCTTCTCTGCAGCGCGTCGGGTCATGCAGCGGTCGTTTGAAAATGGAAATCACAACACATTTTTGATTGGTAAGCTATTTTATTCCATATGAATGAGAATATTAAAAGAAAATAATTACAGGCGATTCTGGATATCAGTTGGAGCCATGGATGATGACACCTGTACCTAACGAGCCAGAAGGAACGCCAAAGTTTCTGTACAACGAGGCACTATGTAAAGCGCGTAACCCGATCGAGAGACTCTTTGGCGTCCTTAAAGGTACATGGCGGTGCTTATCACAGCAAAGAGTTCTTTTGTATGACCCCGGTTTTGCTGGCCGAGTAGTCAACGCGTGCGCAACATTACATAATCTTCGTTTGAGCGATCAAACAACCGATTTCGATGATAGGGTTGTTTATGATCCCGAAACACTAAGCACTGATAACAATTCCGAAGCACCTTCTTCAATAGGAAAACGTGTCGAACAACGAATTATAGCAATTTTAAAAAAAAATTCATTTTACTAAATATATATGCCATCAACGATCGTCTCGATGGTAGGCCAGCCATCAGCCGAGGGACGCAAGTAAGTGCTATTACAGCAAATTATATGAACTTCATTTAAGTATAAAAAACAATGTATTATTTTACTTTATTTTGCGNTGAACGACTACAATAATTTTCTAGACTTGTTCAGTGTACGTCAACTAACTCTTTTATTTGTTAACAGGTTTCATCAGCATCTTCCTCTTCACAAGACAATGATGTTCATAAGTATGGGCAGCAATTTACGCATTATACTTATATGTAATGCATTTTTAACAAATCAATATGTAGTACTTTCCACAATCAATGGCAACGATAAAACTGCAGCTGTGGGGCAACCGCCGTTCTTTATGGTTGTTTTGGATAGTTTAACTATGCACAGTAAAATGTTGCTAATCCACAGGTAATGCAGGTCAAATTTTTTGTTTGGAACCAAGCAG
>NW_016218618.1:0-1577 GCF_001687245.7 Rhagoletis zephyria | reverse complement strand
TTTTTATTTATTTCAAATAGTAACACCGTGCGACAAAAACAAAAAAAAAAATCAAAACACGCGAAGAATCGATATACTCACGAAATTGTGGGCCAAATATACTAAAACTGGGTTTTTATATTTTCACTCTGACGTCTGGATAATTACTCAAAAGACTTTGAAATTTTAAAGACATGATTAATTAAAAAAAAAGAAGATATTTAAAAAAATCAGTGCAATGTAGAATAACAATATGGGTACCAAAGAGAGAAAATTCGGTAGAATAAAAAAAACACTAAATTTTTTTGCTTTACAATGACGAATAGGTACTGAAAATGCACTTTTAATAAATTTGATCTTTTTAGTTTAATAGATACATTTTGCAGGACGAAATTCGGTGATAAGGTGGTGCGTATATTAGTCCTCAAACAATAATTTTTTCAAAAAAAAATTTGTAAATTTTCAAGGATATTTAAGGACAAAATTTGTAAAGGACACTTTCTATACCCATTCATCCTTATGACCCAAAAAATGTATTCTGTTATAATTTCGCAGAATTTTTTCTTTTATAGGATATACATATTGTTATCTAACATTGTACTGAATTTTTTAAATAATTTTTTGAAGTAATGATATTTTTCAATTTCAAAGTTTTTTAAAAAACTCCTGACGTCAGGGAGAAAAACTAAATACGCATGTTTACTATGATTTACTCATTGTCTCGCGAATATATTCATTTTTTTTTGCGTGTAAAATTTACTGTCGGACGGTGTAATAGTTTTATGTTATCATTCAATTTGGTACTTCTCGTTGCAAATATTTGCTTTGAATCTAAAAGATTAACCTCTCCAAACAAAAATTCAGAACAATTACAGGCATCATCACCCCAACACTTCAGTCTAAGAGAACATCTGCATATGCTGGGAGTCTGGTCGAATGATCTGCCGTCTCTGCGATTCAACTGAGGAGCAACCATTTTACCCGCTACCAGAAATTCCATAGTTCAAAATCTTTCAAATCTGTAGCTCTACGTATTTTAATAAAAGATGCACTACCCAAATATTCTGAATAGTTTCCAGAGTTTAAAGCCATTTTTTTTCATCTTTTTCTTGTGTACACATTTCTCACAACCACCACCAACATTTGACACAAAACAACTCAATAATGCCAGCCATCAACGGTGATAGTGGCAGCAACAGTAAAAACGATGAACTCATGTCAGCGCAGCACAGCATCAATCGAGCAATATTACAACGGCAGCGAATGACTGCAATGACTTCAACTCAATTGTTGACTACTGCTGCTACCGCCAAGGCGGCAATGCATACTGCATTGCATACATACATAAGCGTGCAGCTTGCACCGTTTGTGTGTTTGACTTTTCTTACCACTGGCATGGCGCAATAGTCAGGCTGTTGTATTGCTCATGCGCAGTTCATGTGCCTCCTGCTTTTGNCAGCAACAGCAATGACAATCCATCAATTCAAACCGTCGGGCGAGTTGCTGACAGAGAGGCGGTGGCCAAAAGCGTACAGTATACATACATTACTAGGGATGTTAATTTTTCGGCTTTTTCCGATCCCGGAATTTTCGGGATG
>NW_016218617.1:0-1577 GCF_001687245.7 Rhagoletis zephyria | reverse complement strand
GGTGTCGTTGCTTTTCTCTCTCTCTCTCTCAATCAACAGCAATTTCATATGTTGATACGGACGGCAGGTACGGAAGGGCGCTCCGTCGGTGGCTGGTTGAGCTATTGGCGTCCAGTAAGAAGAATGCTAGCATATTTAAATATAGAAAAGGGCCGATCGTCCGTTTACGACCAAGTCAAAGTAAGTGTTTCCGATTTCAGGATTTGGAAATTTGCGCGTATATATGTAGGACGGATGATTAAATACAGGGAAATACAAAGATATGTTTCTGATTGCATTTCAAACTATTTCATTGGTTGGGATTGAAGTGATGAATTTTAGCATCGATATTGATTTCGCTGTATCGATGTTGCACCCCTACTTCAAACTTGCACTTTATTATGCTAAAATTTAATGAGCTATAAAAATGTAAACTTTAAGATAAAAAAGTTTAAAATGTTGATACAAATTTTCTAAATTTTCCTAAATTTCTCCAAAACTGAATGCTATAATTTAATGAGCTATAAAAATGTAAACTTTAAGATAAAAAAGTTTAAAATGTTGATACAAATTTTCTAAATTTTCCTAAATTTCTCCAAAACTGAATGCTATAATTTAATGAGCTATAAAAATGTAAACTTTAAGATAAAAAAGTTTAAAATGTTGATACAAATTTTCTAAATTTTCCTAAATTTCTCCAAAACTGAATGCTATAATTTAATGAGCTATAAAAATGTAAACTTTAAGATAAAAAAGTTTAAAATGTTGATACAAATTTTCTAAATTTTCCTAAATTTCTCCAAAACTGAATGCTATAATTTAATGAGCTATAAAAATGTAAACTTTAAGATAAAAAAGTTTAAAATGTTGATACAAATTTTCTAAATTTTCCTAAATTTCTCCAAAACTGAATGCTATAATTTAATGAGCTATAAAAATGTAAACTTTAAGATAAAAAAGTTTAAAATGTTGATACAAATTTTCTAAATTTTCCTAAATTTCTCCAAAACTGAATGCTATAATTTAATGAGCTATAAAAATGTAAACTTTAAGATAAAAAAGTTTAAAATTTTAGTGCAAATTTTCTTAAATTTCTCTAAAATTGAAGTTTTGCTTTATACTGTTTTTGGCCAAGAAAAATATTTTCAGTACGAAAATCAATGCAAAATACATCTGTAGGTGACTGTATGTATGTAGCATCAGCATTCTTGGCATACATCAATATAAAATCTATGACCTACCTTAAGTCAGAATATATAGCCACACTAAGCACAAAAGCCTTGAAACTACATAAATATTCAATAAATAGAATTAGTCGAACTTGTGGTTTCTAAAAGGTCAGAGGTAAAATGCTTTGCTGAATTTATTAAAATTTAATTGATAGCTGGATTTATTTATTTTTACACCTTCATACTTGTTTAGTCTCAAAAACACTTAAGCCGTTGTAGAGAGTGATACATACATTTGTATGTGTGATATAACCAGTGGCGGATTTAAATATTTGCCGCCCCTAGGCAATTCATAACTTGCCGCCCTTTTTTCACGAAAAAAAAAATATATATATATATCAAATATGATTGTTATTGTCAGTGCTTTAT
>NW_016218616.1:0-1577 GCF_001687245.7 Rhagoletis zephyria | reverse complement strand
TATCTATTCTCATCGAGAGTCTGGAAGAAATGCGACCCGAGGTGCTTGAACCTTAANCGTGCTCACCACGAAGCTCCTTAAGCGAATGATATCTATTCTCATCGAGAGTCTGGAAGAAATGCGACCCGAGGTGCTTGAACCTTAATTTCGCAAAGGCAGGACTCCAGAGCATCAGGTCTTGAGATAATTCCATACCACTGTTCACCATGCAGCTGGTGCAGTAAGGGTCATCGATGATATTCAGCCTTACTGCATGCTTACCTATAACGCTATGACCAGTTAGAACACTCACAAGAAGTGAGAAGTGTAACTTGCTTAGTCTCACGAGCTCCCTGGACTGCCCCTGGTCTACACGTGGTCAGAAGGACTTAGCCACCTTGCATCCAAAAGGTATTTGCCCAGCGCACGCTGAGCTGACTAAACGCCCATCTGTCCAGAAGGAGACCGCAGGAGATCAGCGGAGCACCCAGACCTTAAGCAATTTCTCAAGGGTTCCCTGTATTGCCAGCTCATCGGCTACGCACTTACCCATGATTTCGCTATGACCCGGAACCCAAATGAGCTTAATAGCGTAGTTATCCGATGCGGTCGACAGNCAGCGCACGCTGAGCTGACTAAACGCCCATCTGTCCAGAAGGAGACCGCAGGAGATCAGCGGAGCACCCAGACCTTAAGCAATTTCTCAAGGGTTCCCTGTATTGCCAGCTCATCGGCTACGCACTTACCCATGATTTCGCTATGACCCGGAACCCAAATGAGCTTAATAGCGTAGTTATCCGATGCGGTCGACAGGGAAGTACAACCAGTCCTCACCGTTTTCTAACGAACCAACAAGGATCCAAAAGCTGCTTGGCTGTCGAAATAGATATTCGCCTACATAAAATTAGTTACACTAGAGAGCAAACAATCCGTAGCCTCCTGTATTGCGGATACATCTGCTTGGAAAACGCAGTGATCCGGTTGCCTGAATTTTAGATTGATGGAGAGTTTTTTCTGTTTACACTTTTGAATCTAAACGAAAATTCGAGCAGCTGTTCGGATAGCTTGAAAATTTCTGCAAACTATACTGGATATTTTCCTCTTGTGAGATAACCGATGACATTTCACGGAAATTTTGTTGCTGGGCATGTTTTACTGGAGATGTTAAATGCACGTACCAATAGAGATATTTACCTAATTTAAAAACATATGTGTTTATATGGTGTATGGTCTTTTAAATGTTGGTAATTTTTCGGCTAATTTAGTACTTTTTTTTTGGCCATTTGGTACAAAATTCAAAAACCTATTTATCATCCCTGATTTAAATTGAAAAAATGAAAATTGTTGCAACTTTCTTTCTTAGTAAATTGGTTCGCTTCTCGAAGCATTGATCCATCCTGTGCCAGGCCCAGTAATTAGCGGTTGTCCTGCTGAGTTGGGCGAGCTTTCCAAAAGCTGTTATTTAATCGTTGGTTTTGTATGGGAAATGTTTCACATGCAAACAGATTTTAACAATTTAGAATTTTTGTGAGAAGAAATGTAAAATATCTGACATTTTCGAGAACAAATAATTTGAAAAAAATCAAATCAGCTGCTAT
>NW_016218615.1:1033-1577 GCF_001687245.7 Rhagoletis zephyria | reverse complement strand
ATTGTCGTGGCTTGCATATAAAGAAAATATTGAACAAAGCGTTGCACTTGTTAACTTTACTTTACATCAATTATTTGAAAAGCATGTGCCTAAACGCATGTATGTTCCTGGAGAACAAACACAGTTATGGTTCACTAAAGAACTGAGAAATTTGAACAACAGAAAGTCGCGGTATTTTTGATTACAAAAAAAAAAAAAACGGTTTACACTCATACTATGTAAAATACTCACTTTTGCGTCATAACTTTTTTGAATCAAACAAAAAGTGTTATAAAGCTTACTTGTGTAAAATCAAACGGCGTATAATATATAACCCCAAATCATTTTATGACTTCGTAAACTCCAAGCGAAATGTACGTGGGTTTCCTTTCGCAATGAAGTAACAAAACAATTTCTAACATGTTCGCTCAGTTTTTTAAATCCAATTATTCCATTAACTCACATGCTAACATTGACTATCCTTTTAAACTATGTCCAATGAACTCAATAAATATCCCAGTAATATCTCCCGATGATGTAGTAGTTTATCTGAAATCCTTAAAGC
>NW_016218615.1:0-793 GCF_001687245.7 Rhagoletis zephyria | reverse complement strand
TATGTTAGTGTTTGGCCGAGCTTCTCCTCCGATTTGTGGCGTAAGGCCTGATGTTGTCACACAGAGCGGAGGGAACTACAGTTTTACGCCGACTCCGAACGGCGATTGTATTTTTATGAGAAGCTGTTTTTCATGGCAGAAATACACTCGGAGGTTTGCCATTGCCTGCCGAGGGACGACCGCTGTTAAGAAAAAACCTTTTTTCTATATTTTTGCGATGTTGATTTGACCAGGGTTTGAACCCAGGCGTTGAGGAGTGGAGCGCGCACTGCTTACCACTACACCACAGCGGCCGACAAAATCAAATCAAATTTACTCAGATAAGATAAAATCAATTCAAAAACAATTTCTACTTTTTGCTTTAAGAAATTTCCGTTGGGATTCTCAATATAACCTTCCACCTTATACGAGCCGATTAAAACTTATTAATCTTCCTACACTTTCCAGCCGCAGGCAAATGCTTGGAACAATTTTTATAGTTAAATTACTAACAGGCTCAATTTCAAGTCCGCTTCTTTTTGGCGAAGTTAGCCTTAATGTTCCCTCCCGGGTATCAAGACACTTTTGCCCCCTATTTCTGAAAGCTTGTAAAATTAATTTTGAATTGGACGACCCACTCCGTTGCTTATGCCAGGATTTTAACTCTCATTCCAGCACGTTTGATATATCAGATCCGCTTTTCAGCATTAAGAAATCGATACTGTCCTCTCTCAATAAATGAATCATTAAAATAAAGACATAAAATCGGCTGATGAATTTAGTTCTGTAGCTGAACAGTTTTAGATCTCGACAC
>NW_016218614.1:0-1577 GCF_001687245.7 Rhagoletis zephyria | reverse complement strand
AAATCTTGATGGACTGTCCTCTTTCTTGCTTAAGAAGTGCAGTTCGTCTATTTCAGTGCCTTTAACATATATCTTTAATCTTTCTCTTTCTACAGGTATTTTTATCGATTGTTGGAAGGTTGCCTCTATTACACCGATTTCCAAATCTGGTAATAAGAGTGATATAAAAAATTATAGGCAATTTCTAAACTTACTTCTTGCTCGAAGCTATTTGAAAAAGTAGTCAAGGAAAAATTATGCTTCTCCATCAAAGGAATTTTAGACCCACATCAACATGGTTTTGTTTGTGGGCGGTCGACAGTTACCAATTTGATAGTCTTTTCTGAGTACTGTATCTCTGCTTTCAAATACGGCTTGCAAGTTGATACAATTTATACGGATTTCTCAAAAGCGTTTGATGCCGTATCGCACCACATTTTATTAGGAAAGCTTAAAAGTCTCGGTGTCCACCCAGTATTCCTATCATGGTTAAGGTCCTATATCACTAATAGAGTCTCCTTTGTTGAAATCGATAATTCTAAATCATACCCCTTTGTGGCCACTTCGGGTGTGCCTCAGGGTAGTATTCTTGGTCCTGTATTATTTGTTTTGTTTATAAACGACATTGGGGACTGTTTTAGGCATTTTAAATTTCTACTTTACGCGGGCGACCTGAAACTCTTTAGTAAGATTACCTGCCCGTCTGATGTTTATGCACTTCAATGTGACTTAAATAAGCTAACTGATTGGAGCATTAGAAATAAACTATCTTTTAATATTAGTAAATGTTTCCATATGACCTTTTCTAAATCACGGAATCTAATACCTTCAAAATACTCCGTCTCGTGCGTTGAGCTTGGCAATGTTGTTGAATTCCTGGATCTAGGAGTGCTCTTTGATTCGGGATTTACCTTTATTAATCACATCAATTACATCACTCCTAAGGCGTATTATAACTTAGCTTTCCTGAGGCGCTATGCTAGAGATTTTAAAGATCCATATACTCGCAAATTGCTTTACAATCCCGTAGTGCGGTCCAAATAGGAATGCGCCTCAATAAATTGGAATCCGATATATGCGTCTCATTCCCTAAGAATTGAAAGAGTGCAGAGAAGTTTCATTCGGTTTGCTCTGCAACCGCTTCATTTTAATGAGCCTGTTCCGTCTTACGCTGCTTGATGTAGGCTTATTAACGTTAAGTCTCTTGCTAGTAGAAGATCCATCCATTCCCTAATGTTCATATATGATATTATCAGCGGCTCCATTGATTCTCCGGAACTTCTGGGGCTAATAAGCTTCAATACACCTAATAGAACGTTACGGTCTCATCTACCATTTCATGTTAAAGTTGCTGAATCTAAATATTATGATTTCACCTCCGTTATTAGGGCTCTAAATGAATATAATAATATCTTTAATAACCTTGATCTTGCTTTTGCGTTGCCGAGATCATTGTTCGAGTCTACGATCCTATCACATTATTTTTAATCTTCCTTTTTGTTTTAGTTTCTAATATGTAGCATTAAGATAATTTTTGTATTCTAGACTCAAGGTTTTTGTAACCATAGACTTAAATAAATGAAATGAAATGAAATGAA
>NW_016218613.1:0-1577 GCF_001687245.7 Rhagoletis zephyria | reverse complement strand
CGCCAATTGATAAAATTTTGCGATTTAAATTCATTTTCAATAATGTAAAAACGATTCGTNTTTTATCTTTCAGCTTCGCTAAAAGCACTTCTACCAACGCTTGGCTTACCAAATTTACGCCAATTGATAAAATTTTGCGATTTAAATTCATTTTCAATAATGTAAAAACGATTCGTGTTGAATCGAAAATCGCCTCGTCTGAATGGGGATGGCAACTTTTTCACTTTCAACTTCTCATTCAACTTCGTATTCAACTTTTGTTGCCTGTAAAATCGCCGCGTGTGAATGCCCTATAAAGAACTAAATATTTTACCAGCATGCTGGTAAGTTATATGCTTCGAGCTTGTTGGTACAATCCATGGTGAAACGAATACAGAAGGTGGCGCTGATTGTGATACCGCTAACTCTCTTGAAAATTTTGACAGAAATATGGCAGAATGACGTAGGAGATTTTGTGTATTGCCTGCGTGAAATAAATATACATGTACATATGCACGATTGAGAGAAATAGAGATTGCGCCAATCGCGGTACCGCTAATCCGCTCTTTGTGATTTTGACAGAATGAGCTGTGTGCGTGACGTCATCATGGTGCAATTGTTGAATGTGAGCATACGAAAAAACCAAATAACAATTTTATTTATTTTATTTTAAACAATTATTGAGACATTAAAAAGCAAAATGAAGTGTGCAGTGGCAAAGTGTAATAGCGAAAACAAAAGGAAAGCGTGCTATATAAGTTTTTTTTCGTTTCCTACGGACGCAAACCTGGCGAAAAAGTGGAAGCAGTTCTGCCGGCGAGGACATGCATTAAACTACAAATCGAGCTTTGTGCTATGTGTGTGAGCTATGAGCTTCTACATGGAACTATGTTGGCCTTTCCTTGATGAATTGTAGTAGGTATATTTCCATGGTTAATGTAGACAGTTGCTGGTTTAGTTTGCTGGCACCGGCATACATACAAAAGCAGTTTATACAGTAAATAGATACATGAACTTTACTACCTACTTATTTTTGTTAGTACCTGATTCTTTTAGTGCTGGTATGAGGTAATGCACCAGTGGATAAGGTCGCCAGGCGCTAATTCAAGCGGCATCTTACCCCGCTGTTACGTACCTAATACAAAACAGTGCCCAAATTATTATACATTTAAAAGTTCCGCTTAAATTATGTTTTACTGACAAAGAATATCTGCTTCCAAAGAAGCCACATGTATCCTCTCGGAAATGGTACAAAAGTCATCAAATAAAAGTTGTGGAGTCAACAGCTGTGGAGTTTATGGTGGTTGGCTACCGTCCACAAATATAAATATGCACTCTGCATGGCTTTTTAAAATGGCAAGTCCAAAAATTCACTTTGCTGCACACCTTCCTTTTGGTCTACATGAAATTGAAAACACTGTTAATACATCAATTTTTTCGGGTGCTAAAAATGCGGGTTTAAAGTCGACAAATATGTGGTGAGTGTCGATCCTTTTCTCGTGGGTCTTTTCCAAGATTTGGCGTATTGTGAATACCTGATCTATGGTGGATTTGCCAGGTCTAAAGCCACACTGATAAGGCCCAATCAGTTCATTGAC
>NW_016218612.1:0-1577 GCF_001687245.7 Rhagoletis zephyria | reverse complement strand
TTTACAGTAAAGGGAGTTAAACGTGCATTAGCGGGCGTAAGAAAGGGTCGCAGTAGTCGGGAAGCACCATTCCAGCCTAATATGAGCGTGAGTGTTTTGTTCATACCTACAAACACATGTACATATACTATATGTACACACACCTCTCAAGCTGTCTGTTAGTTGATATCAAACACCCTTGGCTTGAGTGACAATGCCGACACAATGCCAAACAATGTATGTGACTACTTATGTTATGCACTCATACATGGTGGAAAACAACAACGCTTACTATGCAATTGAACGACAGCAAAAATGGGCAACGTTTTAGGTGGAAGCAGGTCTTGTATTAAGTGGCGTCATCATTGATTTCGCACTTGCCAGCGCTGACTCACACAGGTGTGAGCAGCTAACCTAACTGTGTAAGTATACAAGTCTGTATGCATCAATGCTTGTTTCCCGAAAGTTGCAATACCTGCAAGTAGAATTGCATTGTAGTGGGTATATACACCACAGCAATCAGCTTTAGTTTTCTTCTTCAAATTCCTAAACATCTCCCTCCTTCCACTCCCTTCAAAAAAGTGAATTGTTCCTAANATCATTCAGTTGCTATGCTCAGGTTTTTTTTCAATTTTTGATATCTACACTCGACTTGTCGTCAGCGTCCGTGTCGTGTCGTGTCGCTTGTCGTTTATCATGAAATTCGCTTTCGCTGCGCACACTAAGTACATTGGTTTTGACAGTTTTTTGTTGTTTACAAGCTGATATTTCTAAGCGCTTTATTGTCACCTCAGTTACCGACACACTCGTTTACATACATACATACAAACTCTTGGTATAGTACGCAGAAAATGTGTTCAATTTTTTATTTGCTCTTTCAAGTGCACTTATGTACTCGCATGAGTGACAGCAGTAATCGATTGCTTGTACACGTATGTTGTAGGTGAAAGTTGTGTGTTGGTGTTTGCTTGCGAAAACAAATTGATTTCATATAATCCATCAGTGTCAATAAATATTTAAAGTTAGTTGCATGTGATTTTATCGGATTTTGCAAAATAGTGTGCGATTTTTGAAAGCTTTTGTGGCAAACCTTTTCTGGCACTACATAACTTCCGATAGATTTTATTCATAATATAAGTTTTTAGTGACTTGAGAATGAACTGCTTCGGAATGGTGTTTAGGCAAACCTGACTGGACTTTTAGAGGCTAACATCGAGATATCTTCTTGTAATAAATGGTCCCCTATAGACACTCTTCAAAATTAATAGCATGAAAGTTTTCTATGATACTCCTATAGCAAGATCCAAGACTGAGAGCTAAATTTTCGTATTACAATTTTCCATTTTCCTCTATTGTGGCTGACCCACCCTGAAGTGCTTTCTACTTACCTTGCTCTAATGCTAGGTGCTTGATTCATTCCGTGCTGGTAAAACTTAGCGGCCCTTTTATCAAATCCCAGGCACATGCGAATGTCAGTTGTTTTCAGGAAAGCGCAATTAGCTCTGCATATGATTTCCACCAAAACTTAAGGGTTGCTCTTCACTAGAAAGAGAAGGTTGGTCGGCCTTTTTTCTCTGTTTTTAAAGGATTCAGATTTC
>NW_016218610.1:0-1577 GCF_001687245.7 Rhagoletis zephyria | reverse complement strand
CTTGAAACTTAGATGTTTTGATGTCAAGTTACAGCTAAATCTTCAACTAAGAGAAGTTCATAAGTTATTTTGTGATAAAAACAACTTTCAGCCTCACACACCCCCTCAAAGTACACCTATTTTCTACATACCATTTCATTTCGGCGATTCGCACATAAAAGTGGTCGCGGTTAAAAATTTGTTAAAAATACATTCTTTATTCCTAGCAAGATCAACTTTTGCACTTTGATAAAGATATATGCGACAAACCAAAAAATGTATGGTTCATGGAAAAAAAATTTATACAAATATTTTTTTTTTATTAATAAATAAATATATGATTAAACATACCAAAATCCGAAGATTGGTAAACTTTGGAGACAAAAAAAAAACATCACAGTCGATTTTTGTATTTTTGTCCACCTTCGCGGCACTGTGCGTCGGCTCGTCTTCAAGGCCAAGACGGCCATCCATCTCTGTGGAAAGACCAAACCGGGTCATGTGAGAGCGCAGGTGATTATGGCCTGTTAGGTAGCCAATAAGCAACACCATGTTGGCTGTGTTCGAGAGATGTGTGTACAGTTTGGCACAAATTGAGGTTGCTATCACCTCGGCTTGAAAGACTATATACCAAATACCCATGGCAATAGAAAGTTTGGTGTCAGGTACAAAGACATCCGCTCCTGCTCTGCCTCCATCTTTGATTCGTCTATGTGTCTGTGGGCCATATCTGGGATCTAGTTCTAGCTAACCATTCGACCAGACATTTCGGTCTGGAATTGTGAATTGAAATTTTCTTCCAAAAAAAAATTACTTTTGGCATAGCGTCGGAAAATTCTCAAATTTCTAAACCTGCAAATTCCTCGAAGCTGCTGCTGCTTGGACAAAAATGTGAATTGGGTTCCAACCTAGGCGCGACTCTAAGACCGCAGTTGAACGCGTTAACATTTCGCTTTTCTTCGACAGTTAAGCCACCCTTTTGAGCTTGTTCAGACGTGCGACGGCAATTTTTGAAGGATATTTGACTTAAGTTTGTCAGAGTATTCAAGCATTGTTTCACCAATGGTAGCCGAATGAAGGTATAAGCCGATTTTTTAAAGCGGCAGTAGAACAGCCTTTTGTAGCTTAAAAGAGACAAGAGTAATGGAAATGGACTGAAGTTTCAAACGGAGGCGCTGCTGAGCGTTATAGAAATCCCAGCCTCATACTTGACCCCCTCTTTCCCTTACGATTATCGCATTTGTTTCCTGGAACAGGCAGGCCTTGCTAACAATCATCACGAGATTCATTACAATCAGAATCAGAGTCTAATTGAGGCAAGTCATGAAGTTCATAGTTGAATTACTTTATCGGTTTCTACGAAACTCGGTACAGTTATTTCATTAACCATAAGAGCACCCGCAGAATGGATGCTGAAAGCCGAGCCGATCGTAAAGTTGTTTCAGATCGGTGCTGATAAAGATTAGGTATCATAGAGCAGATGCGAGGATAAGCGTGGAATTTCACGCGTGCTTCAATTTTGGTAATATTATTTGTGCTAGAGCGGGAAAAAGGGCCACGCTGCGATCGGGCGCAACGCGCGCTATGTGGGACCGCTA
>NW_016218609.1:0-1577 GCF_001687245.7 Rhagoletis zephyria | reverse complement strand
AATGATGACGACTTTTCTTTAATATACATACACTAGCCGGCCTCGTCGTCAAAGTGTAGATATTAAATAAGATGCGATTGACAACTAAACAGGTTGCAACCGTACTAAAAAATATTATATAATTGCGCATGTGGAGATCAAACCGTTTCATTTGACACCTCATTTCTTGTAATCTAACGAGCAACCCACATTTTTTAATTTTTCGCACATGTTACCCTCTTCGAAAAATGAAACCTTACTTGAAATCGGAAGGTCAAGCCTTTTCCTTTGAGACCTGAATTTTTTTAAATTGAATGAACTGGGCAAATCTAATGTCATTAACAAAAAATTCCCTCGCGTATTATACATACATAATTTTTAAATAGGTGGCAACCCTACTCAAAAAGTAATACATTATGGATGGAACATCTAAAAAACGAGCCTTTTTATTTGACACCTCATTTCTTGTAATCCGACGAACAGTGTGGATTTAATAATTTTTTAGACAGATGGCAATCCTAGAGGAATTTAAAGTACTAAAGATAATATTCCTATCGATACAGATTATACTTAAAAGATCTAGTATAAATCCGTTCAGTAGTTTTTGAGATTAGCGTGGTCAAAATATCACGACTTTCCTTTATAGTACGCATAGAAGATAGTAATTTTTAAATAGGTGGCAACACTATTCAAAAATTAAAGCTTTTTTGTGTGCGAAGGCCAGGCCCCTTCATTTGGTATCTCATTTTGTAATCCAACCAACTATTTTTTAAACTTTTTAATAGGTGGCAACCCTCCTCAGAAAAATAATGCACTATCGCACATGTAGAGGCTAAGTCTTTTCTTGTAACAGTGACGGTGCGGAACTGATGCCTACGCTTATTATGATTGAATATAGTAATTTTATTAACAGGTGGCAACCCTATTAAAAAAAAAACATTAGTGCTTTTCCAGAGGCCAATCCCTTTCATTTGACACCTCATCCTTAGGTAATGCTAATTTTTTCCGCTGCAGATAAAGGCTTAAAGAAATCACATGAAGGGGAGTCACCTTGTCTGTAACCTCGTTTGGTATCAAAAGGTTCGGAGGAGTGGTCCTTCCCAATTCTGACGGAGCTGGTGGTATTGCACAACGGCATTTTACACAGCCACATCAGTTTCGTGGGGACACCAAATTCAGACATAGCGGCGTATAGGCACCTTCTTTTAAGTGCTGTCGAAAGCGGCTTTAAAGTCGACAAATATGTGGTGCGTGTCGATCCTTTTCTTGCGGGTTTTCTCTTCCAAAATTTGGCGTATTGTAAATGCCTGGTCTATGGTAGATTTGCGAGGTCTAACGCCACACTTTGATATAATTTGTGGGCGTTTTTGCTGTAGGTCAGCATCTGAAGGTCTTCGCACTCACGTATTTCCGCGTCTCTATTCCCTCTTTAGTTAGTATTATTTGGCGTCGTCAGGTACAATATTCTTGCTTACAATAATCACTTAGTTTATTTGCTTAATTGTCTAATTGCACGCTTCCGATTAACTTGACCTAAGTCAGAAATATACACGTGCCTATGCAAACGCTTAGATAAATATCTTCTCACAGTTGTGTTT
>NW_016218608.1:0-1577 GCF_001687245.7 Rhagoletis zephyria | reverse complement strand
CTGTGCACGTTTGCAGCTTATGCCGCCGACAGGAGAAAGCGTGGGTGGCGTTTCCGTGTTTAAATGCGCTAAAATAGATTCATTTTGCGCTTCACAGTCTATTTTCAAACTTTTTTGTCTTTTTTCTATGGTTTTTTGTCTCCCATCTAAGGTTTTTTTTGCATTGACGTTGCGCTGAAATTTAATTTCCGTCGACTTGTCGCTATATTGCTGCGGCTCAAATGGCACTGAGCATGGTTTAGCTTTATTTTCGCTGCCATGACTTAGGTGCTTTGTTTTCGCCTTGGTCCGGCATTGAGCGCTCTTAGCTTAGGCAAGCATGGCAAACATAAGAATATGCTCGTAATTATGGTTTCAGAGCTAAGCTTAAGTAATGTGCACGCTGCTCTGACTAGTGAGCGAGATAAGACTGGTGCGCACCTTGTAAAAGCTCATATTTGTATAAGTATATACATACGTATGTATGTTTGTGGTAATTTCGTTGATAATACCAGGTTTTCGCAGGTCACGCTAATTGCTGATAAAGCTCTATACTTTATAAATATACTGAAAATGGAATAGATTAAATTTTCGTGAATCTGTGTTTAACCCCATAGCGAAACCCTAAGGAATATGCATTAAAGCTCCAATGGGTAAAATGCTACCCAATAGCACTTTATAGAGCTTTTNTTCGGTAAATTTCATAGAACTTCCTTTTTTATTTTCGGGATTACTCAGGAATTTTCTGAATGCTTACTGTTTTGCCTTGGGACTTTATCGGGATGTTTGAGAGCTTTTAAAATCACTTCGAATTTGAGTATTCTGACTTTTGTTGATATTTTTCAACTTTTCGGTATAATTCGTGTTCTATTTTTCGGTACATTTTGGAAAACTGCATTTAATTTTTCGATATTCTTCGCGACTTTTCAGAATTTTTGGCAACTTTTGTGATTAATAAAGTTGTATTTTTCAGACTTAGTGGTATTTTACGAAAATTTTGATATTTTTCGGACTTTTTGGTATACTTCGTGTTCTATTTTTCGAGTACTTTTTAAGGCACTTCCCGAATCCTTTTTGTTTTACTTTCGCAATTTTTCGGGATTTTCGTCTGCTTTTGAAATTACTTCGGATTTTACTTTTCGGAAAGTTTTGTGATATTTTGGAACTTCTTGGTGTACTTACTTTTTCATTTTCAGATTACTCGGAACTTTTAAAATAGTTTCATGTTTTTTTTCGGAATGTTTTTGGTATTTTTCAAAACTTTTCAGGCCGTTGCCTAACTATCCTTGAGTATGTTATAGAAATGTTTCGTCATCTCCGAGACTTTTAGGAAGTTATTCGGTATTTAACGAGACTTTTTGCGAATATTAAGTAGGAATATTCTACCAAATTTTAAAATAAAAACCTACGGACAAAATTTAAAAATTTACAGTTATCTTTTTCTTAAAAACTACATCGCAGCGTTTTCTTTTTCCGGCGCTATTAATTAAGTGGAGTTGGGTTACTTTTGTAAACTTATCACCCATTACAACCAATTTCGAAATATAAATCAATGGAACAACGTATACCTGCAACTCTCAATTGGTGCTCTAGTCTTC
>NW_016218607.1:0-1577 GCF_001687245.7 Rhagoletis zephyria | reverse complement strand
CTGTGCCTGAACGTATTGTTTTACCGGTGCTGTGCCGATTACGGACTTATCGGTGTTGTGCCGGTTTTGTTTATTTTGCCGGTTCCGCGCCAGCAACGTTGTTGCTTCACCGGTGCCTACCGGTGTTATTGTCCTTGCCGGTGCTGTGCCGGCACGTAGTTGCTTTACCGGTGCTGTTGCAGGTGGTGGCTAACTTACCGGTGCTGCTGTGGTAACCGGTGGTCAACTCACCGGTGCCCTCCCGGTATTGTTGTGCTGGCTTACCGGTGCTGTGCCGCAATGATTTTGCTGAAAAATTAAAAGAAGGAAACATGGTCATTATTATGGGAATTTAATGTAGGGGCCTATATCTGAATTGATCACTTTGACAATTTTGTTACTTATAGTATTAACGCAATTTGTTTTTAAATTGTCTCCACTACTACCACCAAATTTTTATACANCAATTTTGTTACTTATAGTATTAACGCAATTTGTTTTTAAATTGTCTCCACTACTACCACCAAATTTTTATACGAAATGCCACTTACCTCGTATAATTTGTGTGATATACTATATTTGCAATGTTCACTGCGTATATAAAACTTGATTTTTTAGTAAATTAACTATTTAGTAAAACGCGTTTATAAATGTGTTAGCGACTTTTCACTTTTCACCACCATCCAGAAATAATAATGGCCGACCGTGGGGTTGCCAGCAGGTTTTTATACCCTCGCAACTTGCGCAGTAGCATTGATGGCATGTTAGAGATGCCGCAGTGTTATCGATATGTCATGCAGGCCGATTGGGTTTATTTGTTTATTTCTTAGATTTTATAAGCAAATTAGGGATACCTAGGTTGATTTTGAAATTAAATAATTGATTTACGCGGAGGTAAATGTAGATAAGGGCGTCAAAATTTATTGATAAGATATTTTATTTCCAGAAAACATAACTTTTACAATTTATTAGCTTACTCTATCGACTATTTTTAGAAAGCTTAGTTTCAGGAAATGTTAAAGCTGTAGTAGATTATATCCACATATTGTATTAGAATAACTATTTATAACAGTCTGGCAAACCTGGTCAGTCAACAATATTTGTAAAAGAATGACGGTCAGGTAACACTGGCCATGCAATAAAATTATAATCCATCTGAGCATCAAAGCGGACAGACGTGTACATATAAAACGCCTACAACGTCAGGTGTAGACAAGAATTTCCAGTTAACAGTAAAATAAACTTAAGCTAATGGCAGACAAGCAAAAAATTGCAAATGCCTTACGCGATTTGGGAATCGCTTTTCCAGAGACAGCTACGTTAAGACAATTAAAAACTCTTTTGTCATCAGCCATTGGAGCACCGCCGGAGGAAAGTGGATGCTCTGTCGAGGAATCGGCAGCCAGGAGCCAAAGTCCGGAAGCCCCAATAATTGACAACGGAACTTCAGCAGGGACAACGGTGATTAGCGGAACTTCGGAAAACAGCAACGGCGCTTCAGGAATAGGCAACGCCGCTTCAGCACCAGGGGACGACGCTTCAGCCGGCGGCGACGCTTCGGCAACCGGCAGCGTCACTTCAGTACATGAAAACACCAC
>NW_016218606.1:0-1577 GCF_001687245.7 Rhagoletis zephyria | reverse complement strand
TGGCAGGCATTTGCACCTACTTTTTCTTTCTCTTTTCTCCTTTCTCTCTCTTTTGTTTGCTGTACTGCTTCTGTCTGAATGTTCGTCGGACCGTCTGAATGTCTGTCTGCTTTTCTTTTCTGTTTGAATGTCTTTGCATCTGCGATTGAATGCGTCTAACCAGAATTTTTTGCCTTTTGCCAGATTGCCTCATCTTCATCGTCATCATCTTAGGGTTTCATTTTCGCAGCATTTTTCTTCTGCTTTTTACCGTTTTTACCTTTTGTTTGCTCGTTCCTGATAAGCCGTTAGGCAATTTAGTAAAGTAGAGTACTATGATTTTAGCTGCGATTCGGAGGAAAAAAAGGAAGAAGATAAAAAGAGGGTCTGAACTGATTCACTATCGTTCTTTTTTTCTCGCTTTTATTTTTTACACATAAGCACTGGCATTGCTTGATTGCTGTTCAGTGGCTGCTCGGGGTCGAAAGTTGAAATACGAACACAGTCACACACACAAACACACCGAGCACTGCAATCACGCAATCGGACTGTCAGAGGAAACGGTCTACCTTGCTTTATGTGAGTGTGCAAGTGTGTGTACCTAACAGCGAGGGAATTCTCGAAAAATCGGAGTCGATCGATGTGCTGTGCTGTGCTGCCTGTGTGTATGAGCATTTTAGTGGAAGAAAAAGGGCAGCTAACCAACCAACCAGCCAGCCAACCAGCTAACTAACCAACCAGCCAGCTAACCAACCAACTGACTAACAAGCTAGCTAGTTAGCTAGGTAGGTATTACCGGTGCACACATACACACCGCTAACACACCGAGATAGACTTGCTGAAGAAGGTGCTGCTGCTGCTGCTGCTGTTAGAAAAGAAAACGATAAATAAAAAGGCTGCTTAAGCAGCTTGGAGACAAGGGAAAAAAAGAAAAAGAAAAAGAAGAAACGAAACGTTTGCAAGCACACAGACACACACACACACACAAATTACGGCTGCCTCACCACGTCCATAACTCATCGTCGCCAATTGGCTTCGACCACGCGAGCCAGTCAGCTTGCTTCTCCATGTTGGCATCCCCGCAATCTGTCTCTTTTCCTTCCTTCTATATCTCTTTTTCTCCAGTCAAAGAATGCGCCTATCGTCTTTCTTTCCTTCCTTCCTTCTTCTTCTTTTCCTTTCCCTTTGACTCACACATTTTGAAAATTTATTTTATTGGCACCCACTGCCACAAAGTACAAAACAGAAAGCACTGCACTGCACTGAATATGATACCAATTTACTTTAGATTGCTGCAAATGCCTCTGTTTGAGTCCCTAGTGACGATGGATCGCATTCGCCTTTTTTAGCGACTCGATCGCGCTCGGGTAATTAAACTGCAATTAGTCGCAACTGCCTGTTACCGAGTTACCGACCCCGACCGAGGAACACATCGAGGCAGACAGACAAACAAACGAACAGACAAATGAGCAGCAATAAATCGGAAAGCTTTTGTCAGACAACTGGAAAAGGCAAATAGGAATCATTAATAATGATGATGATGATGATGATGATGATGATGATGATGATGATGAGAAAGTGAATGCCGACACTGACAC
>NW_016218605.1:0-1577 GCF_001687245.7 Rhagoletis zephyria | reverse complement strand
ATTCCGATTCCACTCCAAAATCGAAGATTTTCTTGAAATAATCGGTTTTAGAGAATCGATTCTAAATTTTCGGAATCGATCGGGAATCGATTCTGAGAACTCGATTCTCTTACTTTTCATACATCTTTAGATACGCGTAAGATGTGAGAATTATGAAATTGTGACATTTCTGGCATGACTAATATAAATATTAAATAAGACTAATTGGCGCAAATTCATTGATATGCTGGAAATAAATTTAAGAAAAGAAATAATTTTAGGGAGGGTATTCAAATTTATTTACTTTCCATTTCAAACAGTGAATATGTGTCAATCACACATTTTATAGCAAATGAAGCGATTTGGAATGAATGATGGCTTTAAGATTGGCCGTTTTTATAGGTTTCTCAAGTGAAAGAAAGATTGAAATAAAGAATCGATTGTAGCCGTCGATTATTCGATTCCAAGAATCGTAAGGATTTAAATAAGACTCGAACATCGAGAATCGAATATTTTTTTCACAACTTTCCATCCCTAGTTTATAACATTAAAAGCCACTCACTTTGCAAACAGTTATTGTTTATTTGGTACAATGGCNACAAGGTTCGATAAACTGACAGTTGTCTCTCTCGCACCGCTCCCTTAGCAGTGGCACCGTGTTGCTTCTTTGCAAATTTACATGGAAACAGTGTAGCTTTGCTGTGAAATAAAAGTATAAGCTTTTGTGCAATATGTTTATTTGTATATGCATATGAAGCATATTTAACTGATGAAAACATAAGCATTGGATGTTTACATTAATCTCATAGTAGTCTTATTTAAATTTTGAGTCATTTTGCAGTTTTTATACAGCTTAATAGCACATAAATTACGTAATTCACGTAGATATGTCAATATTACGTCCAACATTTCGTTTAAAACGCCAGATTTCCTGCAAATACTTTCNAGACTCGAACATCGAGAATCGAATATTTTTTTCACAACTTTCCATCCCTAGTTTATAACATTAAAAGCCACTCACTTTGCAAACAGTTATTGTTTATTTGGTACAATGGCAAACAATGCTTCTTGTTTGTATTACATGCCAATTTTGAATAGCTGCGACGACATTGCCAGTACCAGCCAGTGCAGAGCGGCCGTCAATGCCGTTTTGGTTGGTGGGCCACTTTGCTTGAAGGCCGAATCGACAGGCAAAGCTAAATTATAATGGTATGTAAATGCGCACGCTAAGAGCATAGAACAACATAATGAAATAAAATTGCGCATTTGCATTATAATAATTAAAATAAATTTGGTGTTTTGAAATCTCATTTTTCAAAACTTTTCCACGAGGGTAATATCTCTCCCTCTAACAACAGTTTCCAACAGCTTTTTCTACAAAATTGCACGTCGTATCTAAAACTGTCATTTTTTATAACTAATCTTAGCCTTAAACTTTTACTTTTTACTTTACGCTCCCTCGAACAAAAGTCATAACTTCATTAATTACCGCAATTTGACTGCTCTAACCCCGCGTAAGGGGCCAATAGATGCGTTTCGCAGAGCGACAGTCTGACCGGCAATGCCAAGAATGGAGGAAAAAAACTATGAAAAACAAT
>NW_016218604.1:0-1577 GCF_001687245.7 Rhagoletis zephyria | reverse complement strand
CTAAATAAACCTCTTTATATGCAAGTACATATTTCATGCTTATAACACCCTACAACTTAAAACGTATATGCTTGAGTATGTTCGCAGCAAATTTGGATAGTGTGTTATGTCTTGGTCCCATCACTTACTCCAAGCATATTTAAGAGCACATTTTATAACTAAATAACTACGAACTTTTTATTACATGCTACAGATTTAACAATGCACGCCTTTGTTGTTTTACATACAAACATTCGAATGAGTCGCGAAATAAATTACCACCCACTTTGGAAGCATAGATACCTTGAGAGGAGTTTGTTGTCGAAAAAATTTTGGTCCTTGGCGAAAGCTATTTAGAAAGAGACAAAACTGAAATCTCTTCGTAATTTTTTTTTACTCCTTAATTTATTGATGGGGTTTTTTGATATTTAATTTTTGNGAGATAAATTTTATGAATAGTAAGGTTGTATTTAGTCAGGTATAAATTAAGTTATTAGACTCAGTAGCCTAACGAGGTTGTCCAGGTCCACGGAGTCTTAGAACAATGTTTAAACTCGAAAATTTGGAAATTGAGCTGAGTAACTTGCATGTTCATAATATTCAGCTGTAAAAAAATTATGAGTGAGAAATTTTAAATCCGAAAATATTTCAATTGCCCTGAATATCGTGAAATATCATTGCCAGAATATATAATGAATGGATGGTTTTGAAAATTTTAATTCGTCGTTACATGTGTTTGAAATTTTAGCTGTGTGCTAATCTTGAAGTATCATGTCATTTGGGTAGGCCTCAATCTAGAAGATTTAAATTTTGAAAGACGCACGACTCAGTGGGTAAATCTTGGCAACACGTTCAGCTCCATCTGTGAACTAATTAATTAGTACATTCCTCAAAGTTCATCCGCAAAGTTTCCCCAGATATGGAAAAATTTACAGCTGATTGAAAAACACTTAAGATTTCCATTTTGTGATTTTTTTTTGTACTGTGGATCTTATTATTGAGAAAAACTCCGTAAACAAGAGACGCTACAGTCTGCGATGGTAAGTATCTATTCCGTATCACGAATTTATGATAGTTTTTTGTATAAACTAAATTTTTACGAATATTCGAAAGAGATTGAGTCATAAGTAAAGAAGTAATTTCTCCGTTTTTCAAAGTTAGACTCCTAAATGTTTTTTTGCGCAAACCTTTATTGCAAGTGCCACAAATTTTTTAAGGTTTTTAATTTTTCGAAGATCTGACCTTTGACACCCTATAGCATCTGAAGGAAATATTTTTGTCTTCACCAGGGACTAATTCAACCGGAAAAAATTGGTTTTTTATGAACACGAAAGCCACAACCAAAATTACATAAAAATATTTCATCCACATAAACAAGCAATCCCGACAGACTTAATAATTTATCCATTTGCCAACACCTGGTTTATAAATCTTTATAATGAAGACGCACGTGTTAAACATACATATGTACATTAGACTGCATCACCAAAAATAGTTTAGGTTTAGGTCCGCCGGGATCACAAAATCTATTATATTTTAAGACGGCCAGCAAAATATTTCGGAAAAATATTAAGATTTAAACGAGCTGGACCGATTTT
>NW_016218603.1:0-1578 GCF_001687245.7 Rhagoletis zephyria | reverse complement strand
GGAAAAAGGTTGGGATACCTCACCAACGATTTCTGTCACAGTTGCAGAGACGAGGAGGAGGTGGAGACCATCGNAAAGGTTGGGATACCTCACCAACGATTTCTGTCACAGTTGCAGAGACGAGGAGGAGGTGGAGACCATCGACACTATCTCTGCCATTGTCCCGCCCTGGCCAACATGCGCAACCAATTCTTCAACAAGTACTTTGTAGATTGTTTAACCGATTTGAACTCGGCGAACGTTCTCGACTTTTTGTGCTATATAAAACGCACTCGGTGGTTCAATAGATAAGGGAGGGAAAGAAACAAATGGCTTCGGCCAGTGGTATCACAACGGGATTTTCCACCCCACGTGTGTTCCGCGCTCTGCGCGGGGCAGCCAGTCTAACCTAACCTAACCCTGCAAAAAATGGGACTAATCCGGGATGACTCCGGGAGCAATCGCAGAGGTGCATGCGACTAATACCACTTTTGATCTCTTTATATGGAATGAACTGATCGCTTTTGTTCCAGCATGTCCTATGAAGAGACTAATTGTTCACCTTTATACCCAAACGGGTATAAAAAGCGACTAGTCACTTTTAAAAAATAAAAATAAAAAATTGAGCCAGCTGAGATTCGAACCGGGGTGCTCAGTTTTGTTAGGCGAATACTCTCTCTGTGTGCCAACGCCGCACATGAAATTTCATTGACTAAGTGCGTACATATCATTAAATCGTTAACAGTACCCGTTAGAGATGAGTTGGGGACTAATTTATCTCCAATTATACCCATAAGGGATGAGTCGAGATTAATTGACCTCCATTAACTAATTACTGCCCAATTGTACCCGATTGAGAGTAATCTCGGAATACTCTCTTTAGAGATTAGTAGCACAATTTTTTGCAGGGAACCTAACAGAGAGCCGCATGGATACACTCAAATTACATTTTAAGTCACTCGCTTTCATACATAACGNTGCCCAATTGTACCCGATTGAGAGTAATCTCGGAATACTCTCTTTAGAGATTAGTCGCACAATTTTTTGCAGGGAACCTAACAGAGAGCCGCATGGATACACTCAAATTACATTTTAAGTCACTCGCTTTCATACATAACGTGCGATAGCATTGAAAAAACATTGTCGGTTGAGTGAGTAATTCACACTATCAAGTGCTCGATTCAAATAGCAAGTGCTTAATTTGAAAAAGAAGTGCATGGCATAACTGCCGTAATGAAAGTATCAAAGAAAAAACATTTGTAAAGACAATTTTTGTTAATTTTATTGGTTTCCTAACTGCATATTATAATGCAAAAATATCAACTGATTAAGGGCATCATCATTTGACAAAAGGTGGCATCTTTTGTCAGAAATAACATTTCCAGCAGAAGAAAAAACTCTTTCTGACGATGCGCTAGTTGAAGGAGTGGCTATTACTCTACGACTGAGTTTATGCAGCAGCGGCATTTCGCATTTGTGTACCTCCCACCAATTGATTATATCGAAGTCCGTATGAAAATATACCTCAATATTTTCATATCGCCGCAGCTCTGCAGTAGCTTTATCAGTTCTGCTCACAAAGGTAGGCTGTTTAAGAAG
>NW_016218602.1:0-1578 GCF_001687245.7 Rhagoletis zephyria | reverse complement strand
TTTTTTTTTTGTGGAAATCACATCAATGCCGGTCTTTAATGCCAAAAATTCGCCTTCTTTCGAATTCAGATGTTTTAGTACTAATTCCGAAAGAACGAATCAGGAATCTAAAATGAGGTATTTCATTCGAACCCTCGAAATAGATAGGAATCTTATTCAAGTACTTGACCACCAGTATATCCACCGATTTTCTTATTAGAGCTCAAAAAAATTTCGCATTATTTTTCAAATTTAATGCTACTTTGAAGTAATCAGTACTCATATTTTCTTTCGACGAATAAATGCAAGCTTTGAAGGTACGACATTATATTATAGGGAATTTACATGATTCAACTTTCGCAGATTAGTTCAACCAAAAATTGAACGCAAGTAGGCAGCTGACCAACTCCATTGAAAGCGATTATTTGAATGGCCATTTACACCAGTCAACTGCTGCATTCAACTAAAAGTTGCCTGTAAAATCTCCTCATGTAAATTCCCTATTAGACGAACGACTTATTGTAGGCCACAAATGCGTGTGCGGGTTATTTTATACAAAAAAAAATGTGAGCATTGACCTTTCATAAAAATTAATATTGAAAGTTCTCTTAACGTCGCAAGATAAGGTCGAATAAGAGGTCCCTCCATCTTTATTTTATAGACGTTAATAAAAGCTAAAATGGATGCATAAACATAGTAAGTACATATAGTACATATTTATAAATTTCAATTCACTCTACTTTAATATGCAAAAGATTACACTATATTTGTATGTAAATCAACTTGCACAGGTACATATGTACTTGCATATATAAGTGCACCTACAGTGGGGAGCAGTGATGAAAAGGTACATGGTGATTTTTTTTTAATATTTGCAAGGTTTTTAAAGTTAAAAGATTTTTGTTATTTTTTCATAAAAATATGGTTCATGCTTTAACAAAAACCATATAAATCACACTTTATACAGTGCTTAGAAAAAGTTAACAAATTTTTATTTAAGTTTCTGATTATGCAGTTTTGTAGCCCATTAAATTTTAATATAATAAAGTGCAAGTTTTAACCGGCTGCAAAATCGCGTTGATTTTTAGTATTTTTTTTTTTGCTGTAAAATCTAAAAAAATCATATCAAAAAGCTCAAAATTATAATGAATGTTTGTTAAGTTTTTATAAGCTCTGTATAAAGTTTGAAAGTTTGATTTATATGATTTTGGTTTAAGCATGAACCATATTTGTATGAAAAAAATAACAAAAAAATGTTAACTTTAAAAACCTCACAAACTTTTAACAAAAATCACCCTGTACTCATCACTGCTCACCACTGTATGTATATAAAAAGTGTAACCAATAATCATATGTACGGCATGTGGATTATTCAGTAGCACCTACGAGAAGCCAATCAACCAGCGCCACTTGCGCTGCCACGTGAGATCAACAGATAAATGGAAAACAGTTCAGTTAAAATTCAAATAAGAACACATATCGGCCATACCTACATATGTATGTATCTCTTAGCATTTGCTTATTTGAACTCGGTAAATGTGTATTGCATTGATTTATGGAGGAAAATTAACATTCCGATGGTGCCTTACCATAAGGCGC
>NW_016218601.1:0-1578 GCF_001687245.7 Rhagoletis zephyria | reverse complement strand
CAATTTGCAGCCATAGAAACCTTGTTGTTATACAAGTGCCTTCATTTATTCATGAACTATTGACGTCTTGAATAATGGTATATCTAATTCTTAATTTGCAGGTTCCCATGGGTATCTCAAATTTATCCCTGTCTTCGATCAGTGAAAAATTGGTACCTTTTTCTGGCTAGCTCAACGGCCCGGCAAATTTCCGCCAATACCTCTCTATCCCGGAGCCAATATGAGGCTGACGTTGAAGACCGAGGTAATATCTGTTAGAGCTGCCACGCTTCCTGAGCAACCTTTGATCTCAGCCTTATCGCATTCGTAGTCTTTGTTACCTTTTATGAGCCTAGAAATTCTGCCTGATAAATGCTGAAGTGGCTCGGAATTCGGAATTCTAATTCCTTAGAGAAAACTCCGTAGCCAACTCTATTGTCTACTTTGGATCCATCCGTGCAGAAATTTAACTCTTTCCTCTACATTAGGTATCCACGTAAGCTTTCTATTCAGTCTTTCAAAAGAAGATCCACACCCTTGAAAATTAGCGGGCAGACTATAGAGAGCCTATGTTTCTTTGTAAAGAGAATAACTTTAGTACGGGTATTTAGACATTTGCCTTTAACGTCAATTGTCAGGTCGTCAGCATAAGAAGACGTGGAAACTGCAAAATCCAAATAATGAATAAATGAATAAATGAAGATCAGTGTTCAACTACAATGAATTCCTCCGCAAGACGCTAAGGAACTCGTTGGAGATACAACGACAAAAAATAATCGCTTCTGGTTTTCCCCCCAGGTAAAAAGCTTGAATATGAAAGATTTTTAGTATAAATTATTTAAAACCCGTAAGTCAATTTGTTTTATGAACAACAGTAATCTTAGTTTGTTACCTTTTATTTGTGTTGAAAATCATTTTCAAAGTGCAACAACTAAAAACACTTATNCCACTATGGCGGCCTAATTTCGACAAATTTTTATTAATAGCTTGTTGTTGTGCTCGCTTAAATGCGATTTCATAAGTAAATGTGTTGCCAGAAGTAATCAAAAGGCATTTGGCGCAACCGCCAAATTATAAACAAATGCAAAACGGACAAATTGCTTCAAGCAACACATCGAAAGTTGGCGGTTAAAGAAAGCAACGAAAGTGGGGAGAGACGAAATATTTATGTTTGAAGGCGCGGTTCCACTGCACTCATATTCACTAATTTCGATTTCAATATGGATTATTACACAACTAAACAATGGCGGCTCTTAATGGATGTGTGGTACTAACAAGAAAGCACTAATGGATTGTGAAACAGAGTGCGGAGTGAAAGGGTTTGCTGTAGTTAGAGTAGAGCAACTTGGTCGAGGATTAAGCTTACGTTGATAAGCGCAACGCTGCATTAAAATCAGGAGATTCTCTCGCTCTGCTCCATGCTGAGGTGCTTTGGATTATTATTTTTTGATTAAATGGTGAACAGCGAGTAATTAAGTGGTGGCACTGAAAGCTAAGGAGCTTTGAAACGTGACGGTGGAACTAAAAGTCCAAAACCGTATGCCAATGTATATTTTTGTATACACTCAGTGTCATAATTATAAGCACACCACATATTGA
>NW_016218600.1:715-1578 GCF_001687245.7 Rhagoletis zephyria | reverse complement strand
CTGCTCATAAAATTGATGTTACATTCAACCATGTTACACGCTATGTGTTTGGGTTGGCAAGATTTGAGCATATCTCTGGTTGGAGAATGAGTTTACTAGGCTGTGAAATTGCTAATTATCTGAAAGCCAGAAACTGCATCTTTCTCTGTCGGCTTATTATGTATAAGGAGCCTAGCTATCTATATGACAAGCTCATTTTCCCTAAGTCAGCTCGAATTAATGACTAGATAGTACCAAGTTATAATTATCAAACCTCCGCCCGGCTATTCTTTGTCAATGCTATTCGTATATGGAACTCTATTCCAATGTCCATTGTCTAAATAAAAGCAACTTTAAGTTCGTTCTATATTCGTACTTTCGTTAAAACAAATATATACATATGTATATATTTTGCATAATTATGAGTTTCGCTATCTAAATATATATTTTTCAGCCAATACGGATAGCCATTGTATTATTTTTANACCTGTTATTTGTTGTACTATAAAAGATCGTAGATCTTATTGAACTAATGTTTTTTCGCAACAAATGAATGTGACGGCACCTTTTGTCTCTATTAATTTCCACTGAGGGGTGAGTATCGACTCCCCGAATGCCGCCAGCTTTTAATACAAGCTTTTAATCCACTTTAATTACTTGGTTGTAATTCCGTTCTTGCGAGGGCTGATGAGTGTGGTTCGCTCCGTGTCCAATTCCAAAAATAAATATATTTTTCTAGCCTCGTGGTATGTGCCCACCGATTCTTTTTTCGTCTGTCAGTGTGGGCCTTTTCATAGTGGCCATGTCAATTCGTGTCTATACTGATATAATGGTTCGTGTCTTGAATAACTAGTGGTTACGTACATTCATCTGGCAATCCCCCC
>NW_016218600.1:0-526 GCF_001687245.7 Rhagoletis zephyria | reverse complement strand
TGTGGAGCGTTTAGTAGGGATAAGAGAATGGTGGTTCGAATGCGATTCACGGCCTGGACGTTAGACCCCTTACATCGAAATCGTTCTAAATGATCTTCGTCAACCCCATCCTGACTCGTTCAGTTCGCCTCTGAGCGTATATGTATGTACACATGTTCCTTCTTTACTATTTAGTTTCAGTACGCATTACATAAGCTACGGTAGATGAAAGGCATTGGTAAATGATTTGGTTATGAATCTTTTCCTGTTTGCTTTGATCGATTTATTAGCAATGTACTGAGGATATAATATAACAAAACTATGGATATAACAAAACTAAACTTAATTAATTTATTCCAGCCGGGTACCCTGTAATAAGGCAGAATCAATGGAGTATGGAGGGCCGCCATATATTCATCGAAATTCTTGAGAAGGCGAATGTACTGAATGAGTTAACGTGTTGTGATTAAATAGGTGGAATAATTGCCAAGCACTCGACGTTTAGCATCGATCAGTTCATATGAATTCGAACCAAGTTTCCGTGAAA
>NW_016218599.1:0-1578 GCF_001687245.7 Rhagoletis zephyria | reverse complement strand
TTCTCCCTCTTTCTAAACGATCGATTAATGATATTAGTTCTTTGAAGCAGAGTCAGAGTCATCCATTAGCTGTTTGGCGCTAGTGCGATTAATTGACTGCAAAAGAAGCTGACTGAGCTGACTGAGAAGGCAAATAAATCAGCCAGCCAGCCAACCAACCGGTCAATTGTACGAAGTTTGCTCGATAGATTTCCTTTTATTTTATTGGAAAGGAGCAAGGTGAACGCAAACGCAAACACACACTGTTTTGCTAAAGGCAAAATTGAGATGTGCCGTCGGTTAATGTAAATTAAATTAAGCTAATAATGGTTTCCTTCTACCATCTTTCTAACGAGAGTGATGCTAATTGAGATTTGATGCTGCTCAAAATTTGTTGTTTTGAGGAAGTGACCATCACAAAGTAGTTGCGGTGGTAAAGTGCGCATCCGATAATTGCCAGGTTTTGTCATTAGTAGCATTTTATTGCTGCTGCATTAGTTTTTGTTTGTGGCTTTTTCAACAGTTCACAGGAGACGCCCGTTTTCTGTTTTTATTCTGCTCTGTTGAAGGCTGTTGCGGTTTTATTGTCGCCCGAAGTGTCAGTTTTTGTTTTTAATTGTTTGTTGTTGCGTCTGAAAGGTTAAACAGTACTGACCTTGATTTGGTTTTAAGTTTTTTAAGTTTTAAAATGTTAGTTGCTTAAATTCTTTTTTTGCTTTTGACACTTTTGTTTTTTTTCAAGATATTGTGGCAATAGGAAGTTTTTTGCTGAGCACATTATTAAAAAAGCAGTTCACGCAAGCTTTCTAATAAAAAGGCAGTCATAATAATCAATCAATCGATCACTTTTTTTAAACGATTGAGGTAGTTGTGGTAAAGCAAAAGTGTGCCCGGCTAGGAGATAAACTTTTAAAAATTTTACGTAGGCAGAGATTGTAAGCAGATAATCAGTCAGTGATCATTTAGTGCAGTGTGTGTAGTGATCGGTAAAAATAAAAAGCGCAGTTTTAAAAATCCGTTGGCGTCAAACGGTTTGAGCAGCTTCTTCATCAGAAGCTTTTTCCTCCTCTTCTCCATTACACAAACATTACAGTTTTGGACAATGGAAAAACTGTTTAGTGCTTGTGCTTGTGCTTTTGTAGTACAGCTTTCAATTGGCGGTGGTGAACTATCAATTGATCGAGAAAGAGAGAGAGACCGCAATTATTATTACGATCTCATTCTCGTTTTCTACTTTTGCTGCTCTTCTCTATTTCTCTCTCTATCTCCCACATTGACCAAAAAGAGATGACCGAGAAGATAGCTGNTACTTTTGCTGCTCTTCTCTATTTCTCTCTCTATCTCCCACATTGACCAAAAAGAGATGACCGAGAAGATAGCTGGCTGAAATTAAACGATGGCAGACGCCATCTCTAATTGGGCGCCATTTTCCGATTGGTAACAGTGTGATTCAGTTCAGTTCAATGTTCAGTGTGTTCAGTATGAAGAAGAAAGATTTGCTGAAATTAAATTCCAATTTTCAACCAGAGCTCTGCTCTGCAGAAATCAATTGATTGCAGTCAGTCGGTCGGTCGCTCAGCCAACTATTGAGTTCAATTG